>NC_139794.1:0-137913 GCF_965231275.1 Zosterops lateralis
CGAACCCTAACCCTAACCCTAACCCTAACCCTAATCCCTAACCCCTAACCCCTACTACCCTAACCCTAACCCTAAACCCTAACCCTAACCCTAACCCTACCCCCTAACCCTAACCCTAACTTCCTAACCCTAACCCTAACCCACCCCTCACCCTAACCCTAACCCTAACCCTAACCCTAACCCTAACCCTAACCCTACCCTACCCTACCCCTAACCCTACCCGAACCTAACCCTAACCCAACCCCTAACCCAACCCACCCAACCCTCACCCTAACCCTAACCCTAACCCTAACCCTAACCCTAACCCTAACCCTAACCCTAAACCCTAACCCTAACCCTAACCCTAACCCTAACCCTAACCCCTAACCCTAACCCCTAACCCTAACCCTAACCCTAACCCTAACCCTAACCCTAACCCTAACCCTAACCCTAACCCTAACCCTAACCCTAACCCTAACCCTAACCCTAACCCTAACCCTAACCCTAACCCTAACCCTAACCCTAACCCTAACCCTAACCCTAACCCTAACCCTAACCCTAACCCTAACCCTAACCCTAACCCTAACCCTAACCCTAACCCTAACCCTAACCCTAACCCTAACCCTAACCCTAACCCTAACCCTAACCCTAACCCCTAACCCTAACCCTAACCCTAACCCCTAACCCTAACCCGCTACCCTAACCCTAACCCGCTACCCTAACCCGCTACCCTAACCCGCTACCCTAACCCTAACCCGCTACCCTAACCCGCTACCCTAACCCGCTACCCTAACCCTAACCCGCTACCCTAACCCGCTACCCTAACCCTAACCCTAACCCGCTACCCTAACCCGCTACCCTAACCCGCTACCCTAACCCGCTACCCTAACCCGCTACCCTAACCTGCTACCCTAACCCTAACCTGCTACCCTAACCCTAACCCGCTACCCTAGCATAATTAATTAGTATAATACTAATTAATTTAATTATTTTGTATTATATATTTTATATATATTTTTATAATATAATATATATTATAATTCATAAATATATTTATAAATATAATTATTATATTTATTATAAATATATAAATATATTTAATATATTTATATTATAAATAAATATATTTAATATATTTAAATTTATATAAATATGTATATATATTTATATAAATATATATTTATATATATTTTTATATATAATATATACTAATTAATAGTATAATAATTACTAATATATATAATTGATAATTAGTATAAATAATTAGTATAATTAATATAATTATATTTTACAATTAAACCCTAATCGAATAATTAATTAGATTAGCTGCATAATTAATTGAGTAATTTGCATATGTGTGGGTAATTAATTGATTGATCATTTGCATAATTGGGGTAATTAATTATGCAGCTGGCTAATTGGGGTATTAGTGGTCCAGGTGGGAGGGGTGGGGGGTGTGGTGATTAAGCAATTAACTATGGTCACCTACTTCCACCTGGAGGGCTAATTAGGGGGTGGCTATATGGTGGGTATACTGTGTGTAGGGGGGGCTATATAGTATGTGTAGGGGGGGCTATATAGTATGTGTATCCTGTATATAGGGGGAGTAGGGGGTGGGCATACCCCCTATATAGGGGGTATATATAAATAAAAAAGAATAAAAATAATAAGTCTGGTGCAGTGGTAGGAATTTTCATGCGGCCAGGGAGTAAATATTGTTATTTATTTAAAGTTTTTTTTAATATTTATTCCCTGGCCGCATGAAAATTCCTACCACTGCACCAGAGTTAGAAATAAAGTTAAACTTTATTTCTAACTTTAAATTACAAAAGAAGAAAACCAGAGAAAGAGAGAAAGACAAAGTGAAAGAGAGAAACAGAGAAAGACAAAGTGAGAGAAAGAGAAACAGAGAAAAACAAAGTGAGAGAAACAGAGAAAGACAAAGTGAGAGAAACAGAGAAAGACAAAGTGAGAGAAACAGAGAAAGACAAAGTGAGAGAAAGAGAAACAGAGAAAAACAAAGTGACAGAAAGAGAAACAGAGAAAAACAAAGTGAGAGAAAGAGAAACAGAGAAAAACAAAGTGAAAGAGAAACAGAGAAAAACAAAGTGAGAGAAAGAGAAACAGAGAAAGACAAAGTGAGAGAAAGAGAAACAGAGAAAAACAAAGTGAGAGAAACAGAGAAAAACAAAGTGAAAGAGAAACAGAGAAAAACAAAGTGAGAGAAAGAGAAACAGAGAAAAACAAAGTGAGAGAAACCGAGAAAGACAAAGTGAGAGAAAGAGAAACAGAGAAAGACAAAGTGAGAGAAAGAGAAACAGAGAAAAACAAAGTGAGAGAAACCGAGAAAGACAAAGTGAAAGAGAAACAGAAAGACAAAGTGAGAAAAAGAGAAACAGAAAAACAAAGTGAGAGAAAGAGAGAGAAACAGAAAAACAAAGTGAGACAAAGAGAGAGAGAAACAGAAAAACAAAGTGAGAGAAAGACAAAAACAGACAGAAACAAAGCAAAAGAGATAGCAACAGAGAAACAGAGTGAGAGAGCAAAAGAGTCAGAGCGAAAGAGAGAAACAGCTGTTAGAGTGAACATAAAAGAGAAACACCATTAGAGTGAAACTGAGACAGAGTGAGCGTGAGAGAGAAACAGAGAAACAGACTGAGAAAGAAAGAGAAACAGACTTAGACAAAAACAGAGTTACAATGAAACACAGGGAAAGAGAAACAGAGCTAGACAGAAACACAGAATGAAAGTAAAAGAGAAACAGCTAGAAATAGAACAACAGAGGAAAATAAAGAGTTAAGAGAGAAAGAAGCAGAGTGAGAGAGAAAAGGAAATAGCGGGAAGACATAGAGAGGAGAATAAATAGACTTACCTGGAAGTAGGGAAATAGAGTGAAGGAAAGCAAGAAATAGAGCGAGAGAAAATGACTCAATGACACCAAATAAAGACAGGAGCCAAAGGGGGGGCGGGGTGGGGGGGAATCTTTATTGGGGTGGATTCAACTTTTATTGAACGAGCATTTTTATTTACACTTCAGCAAAACACATGGAAACAACATATACAAATACATGTACAGATACAACCCGTAGACACGCTGATAAAAGTACAGCTTCGTACAGAGCGATACGTGGAAATACGGCAGCAAATGCAAATACGGAACAATACGGGGAACCGCGAGCCAAATACATATTGAGACAATAGAACAGTTTTTCTACTTCTGAAACATCCATTAGATCTCATTTTATTGGTACAGGAAATGCAAAACAAAAGCAGCACACGTAAAATAGAACGGTCATCCACCACACGCACCTCCTTCAGCTTACACACAAACCCACTCTCGCTCTCACCTCAAAGCACCTCCCAACGACCCCCAATCATCCACACGCACTCGCGGCACTCCTCGGGAACGTGGTTCCCGGGAGCCTCCACACAAACCGGCCTGCCTGACGAAAACCCCGGTCCCTAGGCCGTCGGCACCCAAACTTTGGCGATGAACATCGCCTCGCAGACCGGCCGGGACCGAGGAAAAAAAAAACCCAGCCGGGGGGGAAAATTAAAAAAAACCCCCCCAGCTGGGGATTTTTTATTCTAAATTTAAAATGTGTTGAAAAACCTGAAAGGCAAAAGTCACGCACACAAGGTTAGAACCAGTCAACACATGCACCTCCTTCATCTTATACACAAACCCACCCTCGCTCTCACCTCAAAGAACCTCCCAACAACCCCCAACCATCGACACGCACTCGCGGCACTCCTCGGGAACGTGGTTCCCGGGAGCCTCGACACAAACCGGCCTGCCTGACGAAAACCCCGGTCCCTAGGCCGTCGGCACCCAAACTTTGGCGATGAACATCGCCTCGCGGACCGGCCGGGACCGAGGAAAAAAAAACCCAGCCGGGGGGGAAAATTAAAAAAACCCCCCCAGCTGGGGATTTTTTATTCTAAATTTAAAATGTGTTGAAAAGCCTGAAAGGCAAAAGTCACATACACAAGGTTACAACCAGTCAACACATGCACCTCCTTCAGCTTACAAACAAACCCACCCTCACTCTCACCTCAAAGCACCTCCCAACAACCCCCAGCCATTGACACGCACTCGCGGCACTCCTCGGGAACGTGGTTCCCGGGAGCCTCCACACAAACCGGCCTGCCTGACGAAAACCCCGGTCCCTAGGCCGTCGGCACCCAAACTTTGGCGATGAACATCGCCTCGCAGACCGGCCGGGACCGAGGAAAAAAAAACCCAGCCGGGGGGGAAAATTAAAAAAAACCCCCCCAGCTGGGGATTTTTTATTCTAAATTTAAAATGTGTTGAAAAACCTGAAAGGCAAAAGTCACGCACGCAAGGTTACAACCAGTCAAACCAGTCAGCGCACACACACACACAGGCAAACACAAGCAAACACAGAGGACTCTCATACACACACAGTCACTCTTCAGCATACGTGGTAGATTCCAGGAAACTTGTAGCATCAGCAAGCACAGAGATGCTAATCCTCCTCAGGGACCTGGAAGACAACAAGAGGTGGTCAACAAAGGCTTATCTGACAGCAAGTTATCCCCACTCCAGGCCCACATCTCTTATGCCCAAAACCCCACAGAAAAGAGGTGAACTGTGAAGTTTTACAACTGTTCTACCTCACTAAGACTATGTGCCAGGGCAGGGCAGCTCATACATAAGTGGCATAAGACAGCCTGATACAACATAGACACATACAATAGGATACAGCATAGTCACATACAATAGCATACAGCATAAGCCAGCATAGTATGATACAATATAGTCACATACAATAGGATACAGCATAAGCCAGCATAGTATGATACACCATAGTCACATACAATAGGATACACCATAGTCACATACAATAGCATCCAGCATAGTATGATACAATATAGTCACATACAATAGGATACAGCATAAGGCAGCATAGTCACATATAATAGGATACAACATAGTCACATACAATACGATACAGCATAAACCAGCATAGTATGATACAGCATAGTCCCATACAGTACAATACAACATAAGCCAGCATAGTCACATACAACATATTCAGATACAGTGTAGGCACATACAATATAAACCAACATAGTGAGATGCAATAGACTCAGATACAATATAGGCGCACACAATATAAGCCGACACTGAGAGACGCAATATTGGCGCATTCAACGTTGGCACATACGATGTGAGCCGAGAGACAGAGAATACAAGTGCTGACTTCAGATGACTCTGGAAGATACTGCATGCACGTGAGGGGAATCTAATACCCTCCCTATAAAAGTCCAAGAGAATGGCATCTGAAAAGGCAGCGCTACCGAAGCTGAGAATGAAAATGGATGAGAACGCTCGAGTGTCCGTGTGCCGGCCTCGAAAAGTCAAAATGTAACGAGGCCGGAATAAGGATGATCCGGGAAAGTACGTGAGGAGAGTACGGCCGACGTGGGCCGGAAGGATGCGGATAAAGCGCCTGGATGTAACAAAGGCCTATCACACAGAAGACGAGGGACACAAACAACACAATGCAGACGCAGACAACACAGCAGACGCGACTTGAAACTGCCAGGCAGCTTCACCTTATGGACCCGAGACTCCTAGCACAAGATGAGCCACAGGCTGATGATGCCAAGGGAAAGAAAGCTTTAAGGCAATAGCACGTGATGATGAAACGGAACTCCTTACAAGAACTAGTGCCTAAGTTGTTAATAGGATGCTTGAGAAGCTGGGTAGGCCGAGAGAAGGAAGCGATGACTGCCGGGTGACCGTGGCGATAGCTCTGGACGCGAAGGCGACCTCCTCGGGTGAAAACGTCCACGAGGCTGTTGAGACTTGAATATGGATGACGGCGCAAAACATGCGAGGACGCGGAACTGCCCTGCCCGGCAAAGCCTCCGGTGAGGCCGAGGTGAAACCCTCTCCCGTTACTTCCCACTAGGGCCCTCTCCTCTAAGCTAACTCTGAATTGCCTCCTTTTGCAAAGCTTTTTCCCCTTCACCCAAACACCAGCCCAAACACTTATCTTTCACAAGATGAGCGCACAAAAATCCATCTTCAATGGAAAAGAACGCATCCGCTTCAGTGCTGCCATATCCAGTCTTGGGCTCCGCACCTCATGGTACCTAAGACAACAAAACAGAAAATGTGACAATTGCCTGACAGAAAACATAATCCCCAGGCCTCCACTGCACCGCTACCCCGGCTCACCTCAGATAACCATTTGACTCCTGAGGCTGCCCGGAGGGTACCTGCAAAAGGAAAAGGTACACATTTAGCGTGCTGTTAGACACCGCTCACCTGAGTCATCCTGCCAAAATGTCAACTCACCTGCTTGCCTCTCTTCCCTGGTATGCGTAGGGCCGCAGCAGCTCCTACAAAGAAACAAAGCAAAAAGCAGACTGAGTTACTGTGAAAACACAACTGCTCCAGGCTGACAAAACTCTGAAACATGTATATCTTAAACTTGTACCCACCAAGCTGCTGGGATCCAGGACTGGAACACCTTGCAAGTGGACCACCTAAAAAAAAAAAAAAAAAAAAATCATCAACAGTGTATGCTTAGAGTTGCACCAGAAATTGAGACCTAAGCAACAACTGCTTCCATCCACCAGTCAACACTCACCTTGTCTGCTTCACCTGGACTGCCAGTATCCCATCTTACCTCCTAAAAATAAAGACAAAGAACAATGCTGTAACACAGGTACCATGTACACTGCCACTGCAGAGACAAACAAGGACTGACTTAAACTCACACCCACCTGGGCACTAGCATCAAGAACCAGGACACCTCACACATGAACCAGCTGAAACAAAAAAAACAAGAGGGGATGATTAGAACTGCACCAGAAATTGACACCACAGCAATAACAGCTACTCCCATGCACTGCCTCACCTTGCGCTCCTCACATTGACTGGCGACATCACGCTTGACCTCCTAAAAATAAAGACAAAGAGCAGTTCTGAAACATAGCCACCATTTACACCTCCCCTGCAAAGACCAAATAACACTCACCCTCTCAGAGCTATGGACTCCACCAATACAGAGTGCTCCACTTTTAATCCATCTGACTTGATCCATCAGCAACTGAAAGAAAGTTAGGACAAAAGTCAAAGTGCTGCAGGATAACTTGACAGCTCCAGGCATCTTCTGTCAACCTACAGATAGCACCTAGAATCCAATGGACCCTACAACTCAAATTTCAAGTCCCCTACACCCAGCTGTGCGGCAGGGCAGAGCAGCTCCGGGCCAGATACCA
The DNA here is from genome assembly GCF_965231275.1 of Zosterops lateralis. Taxonomy (NCBI): domain Eukaryota; kingdom Metazoa; phylum Chordata; class Aves; order Passeriformes; family Zosteropidae; genus Zosterops; species Zosterops lateralis. The sequence goes on from NC_139794.1 coordinate 7,240, forward strand.
CCAACAGCTGTGACACAAGAGACAACAAACATGGAGACACAACAGGGACAAAAATCTCTGAGCCAGAAGAATGACCATGAGAACTCAGAATGAGACGACTGATGTAAAGATTAATGGAGAGCTGACCAGGCTCAGAAAGCCCTGCAGGAAGAAGATGAAGCTGACGGGATGACTTGTCCCAAAAATCGCAAAGATGGACGCCCGAGAACACTCCAGTTGGAATCTTCTACCTCACTTTGCAGTCTTGCAAGACCTGATCCGCCGGAATGGATCGTTGCGGTGCACAGCTGTCGATACAGCTCAGAACAAGACCTGGAAAGGCATCACTCTGGATGCTTCTGAAGAGAGATACAATCCCCATGCCCACCTGAGCTCTCAAGTAAACTGTTCAATGGTATCGGCACTCGGCCGAGGAAAGGCGGGACCAGAGATGCAAAGAATGATGTCAGGGTTTTTGACACACCCCTTGAAGGGCTAAGGGAAATGACATGAAACACTGAGTGCACAACAAACAAGTGACACGACAACCACCGGGACTGCTCTGCCCTGCACACCTCAGCATTGACATCAAAACTGAGACTTTCCCTTTATGCAGCCTAAAGGACCAGTTCTTGGACAGCCCCATCTCCAAAGCCAAGTCAAAAAGCCCTCTCAGCCAGAAGCCAACCCAGCACCCTGCTCCCATCCCCTCCGTGGCTCATTAGCCCTCTACTTATCTCTGAGACAGCTGGAGATGCAAACTCCCATCCGGTGCAAAAGAAGGCTGCTTCTCCCTCTGGGAAATTCCTGCTATAACCAGGCTGCTCTCCCTTAGTCAGCTACAATAAATAAAACCAAACATCACTGCATGCTCTTAGCACCACATTGCACAAAACCCAACAATTCTGCTACTCACCATCTCCTAAGAACACCCAGGTCCTCAGGGCACACACTTCAGCCAGGTTCAGAGGCCGACACCAAGGTCACAGGGTATATCTGGGTTTAAAAGCAGACAAGGTAATGTGGCATTGCTGAAACTTGAGAGGACCCTCGTTCCTCCTCCCTACCTCCCCAACTCCTCAGCTGTTAGCAAAGCCTACCCGGAAAAGCACCTTCAAATGGAGAAGATCAAGGCTTCATCACAGAGTCCTGTAATGCTTCCAGACGGCTCACACCCAGGTCCATCCTCTCATTGGTCAGGGGAGTTCAGCACAATGAGAGTGGACTGCCTAAAACACACAATAATAGAGGCTTAGAGTGGCACCAGAAATTGACACCACCGCAATAACAACTGCTCCCATCCACTGGTCACCGCTCACCTCGCCCTCCTCAGATTGACTGGCAACATCCTGCTTTACCTCCTAAAAGAAAAACAAAGCAGTGCTGTAACATAGCCACCATTTACACCGCCCCTGCAAAGGCCAACTAACACTCACCCTCTCAGAGCTACGGACTCCACCAATACAGAGAGATCTGTTTTCAATTCATCTGATTTAAGCCATCTGCACCTGAAAGAATGTTAGGACAAAAGTCAAAGTGCTGCAGGATAACTTGACAGCTCCAGGCATCTTCTGTCAATCTACAGATAGCACCTAGAATCCAATGGACCCTACAACTCAAATTTCAAGTCCCCAGGCCTTGTCCTATTACCCCTACACCCAGCTGTGCGGCAGGGCAGAGCAGCTCCGGGCCAAATACCACCAACACCTGTGACACAAGAGACAAACAAAAAAAGAGACACGACAGGGACAAAAACTCTGAGCCAGAAGAATGACCATGAGAACTCAGAATGAGATGACCGAGGTAAGAACGATGGCAAGCTGATCAGGCTCAGAGAGCCCTGTAGGAATAAGATGAAGCCAACAGGATGACTTATCCGAAGGACTGGAAAGATGGATGCCTGACAGTGCTCTGGTCAAAATCCTCTACCAAGCTCTGCAGTCTTGCAAGACCTAATCCGCCGGAATGGATCGTTGCGGTGCACGGCTGTTGATACAGCTCAGAACAAGATCTGGAAAGGCATCAGTCTGGATGCTTCTGAAGAGAGATACAATCCCCATGCCCACCTGAGCTCTCAAGTAAACTGTTTAATGGCATCGGCAACTGGCCGAGGAAAGGAGGGACCGGAGATGCTCAGAATGATGTCAGGGTTTTTGACACACCCCTTGAAGGGCTAAGGGAAATGACATGAAACACTGAGTGCACAACAAACAAGTGACACGACAACCACCGGGACTGCTCTGCCCTGCACACCTCAGCATTGACATCAAAACTGAGACTTCCCCTTTATGCAGCCTAAGGGGCCACTTCTTGGACAGCCTCGTCTCCCAAGCTGACTCAAAAATCCCTCTCGGCCAGAAGCCAACCCAGCACCCTGCGTCCATCCCCTCTGTGGCTCATTAGCCCGCTACTTATCTCTGAGACAGCTGGAGATGCTAAGTCCCATCCACCGCAAAGGAAGGCTGCTTCTCCCTCTGGGAAATTCCTGCTATCACCAGGCTGCTCTCCCTTAGTCAGCTGCAAGGTAACTTGACAACTCCAGGAATCTTCTGCCAATCAAACAAAACCAAACATCACTGCATGATCTTATGAGCAAAACCCAACAATTTCTTTCTCAAAACCCAACAATTCTGCTACTCACTGTCTCCTAAGAACATCCAGGTCCTCAGACTACACACTTCAGCCAGGTTCAGAGGCCAACACCAAGGTCACAGGGTATACCTGGGTTTAAAAGCAGACAAGGTAATGTGGCATTGCTGAAACTTGAGAGGGCCCTCGTTCCTCCTCCCTACCTCCCCAACTCCTCAGCTGTTAGCAAAGCCTACCCGGAAAAGCACCTTCAAATGGAGAAGATCAAGGCTTCATCACAGAGTCCTGTAATGCTTCCAGACGGCTCACACCCAGGTCCATCCTCTCATTGGTCAGGGGAGTTCAGCACAATGAGAGTGGACTGCCTAAAACACACAATAATAGAGGCTTAGAGTGGCACCAGAAATTGACACCACCGCAATAACAACTGCTCCCATCCACTGGTCACCGCTCACCTTGCCCTCCTCAGATTGACTGGCAACATCCTGCTTTACCTCCTAAAAACAAAAACAAAGACCAGTGCTGTAACATAGCCACCATTTACACCTCCCCTGCAAAGGCCAACTAACACTCACGCTCTCAGAGCTACGGACTCCACCAATACAGAGTGATCTGTTTTTAATTCATCTGATTTAAGCCATCTGCACCTGAAAGAAAGTTAGGACAAAAGTCAAAGTGCTGCAGGATAACTTGACAGCTCCAGGCATCTTCTGTCAATCTACAGATAGCACCTAGAATCCAATGGACCCTACAACTCAAATTTCAAGTCCCCAGGCCTTGTTCTACTACCCCTACACCCAGCTGTGCAGCAGGGCAGAGCAGCTCCGGGCCAAATACCAGCAACACCTGTGACACAAGAGACAACAAACAAGGAGACACAACAGGGACAAAAACTCTGAGCCAGAAGAATGACCATGAGAACTCAGAATGAGACGACCGATGTAAAGACTAATGGAGAGCTGACCAGGCTCAGAAAGCCCTGCAGGAAGAAGATGAAGCCGACAGGATGACTTGTCCCAAAAATCGCAAAGATGGACGCCCGAGAACACTCCAGTTGGAATCTTCTACCACACTTTGCAGTCTTGCAAAACAAAATCCGCCAGAAGGGATCGTTGCGGTGCACGGCTGTCGATACAGCTCAGAACAAGACCTGGAAAGGCATCAGTCTGGATGCTTCTGAAGAGAGATACAATTCCCATGCCACCTGAGCTCTCAAGTAAACTGTTCAGTGGCATGGGCACTTGCCCGAGGAAAGGCGGGACCAGAGATGCAAAGAATGATGTCAGGGTTTTTGACACACCCCTTGAAGGGCTAAGGGAAATGACATGAAACACTGAGTGCACAACAAACAAGTGACACGACAACCACCGGGACTGCTCTGCCCTGTACACCTCAGCATTGACATCAAAAGTGAAACTTTCCCTTTATGCAGCCTAAAGGGCCAGTTCTTGGACAGCCCCATCTCCAAAGCCAAGTCAAAAAGCCCTCTCAGCCAGAAGCCAACCCAGCACCCTGCTCCCATCCCCTCCGTGGCTCATTAGCCCTCTACTTATCTCTGAGACAGCTGGAGATGCAAAGTCCCATCCGGTGCAAAAGAAGGCTGCTTCTCCCTCTGGGAAATTCCTGCTATCACCATGCTGCTCTCCCTTAGTCAGCTACAATAAATAAAACCAAACATCACTGCATGCTCTTAGCACCACATTGCACAAAACCCAACAATTCTGCTACTCACCATCTCCTAAGAACACCCAGGTCCTCAGGGCACACACTTCAGCCAGGTTCAGAAGCTGACACCGAGGTCACAGGGTATACCTGGTTGTAAAAGCAGACAAGGTAATGTGGCATTGCTGAAACTTGAGAGGACCCTCGTTCCTCCTCCCTACCTCCCCAACTCCTCAGCTGTTAGCAAAGCCTACCCGGAAAAGCACCTTCAAATGGAGAAGATCAAGGCTTCAGCACAGCATCCTGTATTGCTTCCAGAGGGCTCACACCCAGGTCCATCCTCTCATTGGTCAGGGGAGTTCAGCACAATGAGAGTGGACTGCCTAAAACACATAATAATAGAGGCTTAGAGTGGCACCAGAAATTGACACCACCGCAATAACAACTGCTCCCATCCACTGGTCACCGCTCACCTTGCCCTCCTCAGATTGACTGGCAACATCCTGCTTTACCTCCTAAAAACAAAAACAAAGACCAGTGCTGTAACATAGCCATCATTTACACCTCCTCTGCAAACACCAACTAAGACTCACCCTCTCAGAGCTATGGACTCCACCAATACAGAGAGATCTGTTTTCAATTCATCTGATTTGAGCCATCTGCACCTGAAAGAAAGTTAGGACGAAACTCAAAGTGCTGCAGGATAACTTGACAGCTCCAGGCATCTTCTGTCAATCTACAGATAGCACCTAGAATCCAATGGACCCTACAACTCAAATTTCAAGTCCCCAGGCCTTGTCCTATTACCCCTACACCCAGCTGTGCAGCAGGGCAGAGCAGCTCAGGGCCAAATACCAGCAACACCTGTGACACAAGAGACAACAAACAAGGAGACACAACAGGGACAAAAACTCTGAGCCAGAAGAATGACCATGAGAACTCAGAATGAGATGACCGAGGTAAGAACGATGGCAAGCTGACCAGGCTCAGAAAGCCCTGCAGGAAGAAGATGAAGCCGACGGGATGACTTGTCCCAAAAATCGCAAAGATGGACGCCCGAGAACACTCCAGTTGGAATCTTCTACCTCACTTTGCAGTCTTGCAAGACCTAATCCGCCGGAATGGATTGTTGCGGTGCATGGCTGTCGATACAGCTCAGAACAACACCTGGAAAGGCATCGGTCTGGATGCTTCTGAAGAGATACAATCCCCATGCCCACCTGAGCTCTCAAGTAAACTGTTCAATGGTATCGGCACTTGGTCAAGAAAAGGAGGGACCGAAGATGCTCAGAATGATGTCAGGGTTTTTGACGCACCCCTTGAAGGGCTAAGGGAAATGGCATGAAACACTGGGTGCACAACAAACAAGTGACATGACAACCACCAGGACTGCTCTGCCCTGCACACCTCAGCATTGACATCAAAAGTGAGACTTTCCCTTTATGCAGCCTAAAGGGGCCACTTCTTGGACAGCCCCGTCTCCAAAGCCCACTCAAAAACCCCTCTTGGCCAGAAGCCAACTCAGCACCCTGCTCCCATCCCCTCTGTGGCTCATTAGCCCACTACTTATCTCTTAGACAGCTGGTGATGCAAACTCCCATCCAGTGCAAAAGAAGGCTGCTTCTCCCTCTGGGAAATTCCTGCTATCACCATGCTGCTCTCCCTTAGTCAGCTACAATAAATAAAACCAAACATCACTGCATGCTCTTAGCACCACATTGCCCAAAACCCAGCAATTCCGCCACTCACCATCTCCTAAGAACAGCCAGGTCCTCAGGCCACACACTTCAGCTGAGTTCAGAGGCTGACACCAAGGTCACAAGGTATACCTGGGTTTAAGAGCAGACAAGGTAATGTGGCATTGCTGAAACTTGAGAGGACCCTCGCTCCTCCTCCCTACCTCCCCGACTCACCCCAATGCCTTGGCTGTTACCAAAGTCTACCCAAATGACACCTTCAAAAGGGAAAGAATAAGGCTTCTTCAGACAGTCCCTGAACGCTTTCAGAGGGGTCATGAGAGAAGCCAACTGGGTCTGTTGGCCGGTTGATGAGGGGGGTCTCAGTGTAATAGGATTGGACCACCTAAGACACACAAATGACAATAAATTGTTAGACTTACACCACAATGTGGTCCTATCATTATATCTCCAGGCTGTGGCCCCTGACTTATCTTTGAGGTGAACCCACTTTGGACCTGAAATGAGTCTGCCTCAGAAGACCCCGCGCTCGCCGGTTAGCCTCAACCGGCTACAAAAAAGAAAGCGAAGATCAATGTACAAATTTAGTTGCATGTGGGCCAAACCCCAGTGAGGTGGCTACTTGCCCTCTGCTAAGTGTGCCTGGGCCCTTGAGTCTGTGGTTTCACCCCACTTTGAAGGCGAGGGCTGTTAGAATGTTTGATACCCAGGTTAGTGAAGGGCAAAATTGCACAGCACTTCTCTGAACATGGTGGATGTGCTGTAAGACACATCAACAAACCTGCTGTTTCTTGTGAAAAAGCCTTGGGGGAGCCCCTCAAGTGAACACCCTTTCTCACTTTGTGGTCTTCAAAATCCCCGAACTGTAATTCCTAACCAGGTACCCAGCTCACAATCTTTGACTTACCTCTTAGAAGCCTTGATCACAAACATCACCTTTGACACAAACCCTTTTGTGGTAATGAATCTGCTGAAAGAATCTGAAGTATCATACTTGACACAACCTGGAATTTCAGGAGCTGCACTCCTCCTAAAAAAAAAAAAAAAAAAACAAACCCAGAAATTACAAAAGCACCTTACCACCCCTGAACACACAACCCAAACCCCTAAACTTAAATACTCCCTGTATTCAATGGTGTCTTCTTCATGGAGTCTTCAAAGCCTCCCTTACTTGCAGGTGCCCAAAAGCACCTACTGAAAAGAAGCTGAGACAAACTGAAAGAGCCCCTTCACTGAAAAGAGAAGAGAGCTCTTATCCCAGCTGATCCCCAGGAGGGAATGAAGCCCTTAGCAAAAGCTGGGGTTTATATACCCCTGTTGGGGGGCCGCCTCCCTTTCCCACAAGTCCCTGAGAAAAGGGAGGAGACAAATCCCACCGGGTATAAAAGCCTTGGGAAAGGCTGTTGTTGTTTGGCTCCTCTGACTTAAATTCCAGGTGAGTAAAGGGCCCCATGTAGTGATAAACTCTTTAGAGAAATAATAGTGCTTTCTTTTTTGCTGGAACAACTTTGAGCAAAAGGGCAGAAAATGGGTGAAAAAGAAAGCTTTGTGTTTTGGTAAGGTAGCTAGATAAATTGGATAACTTGTTGCTGACTTGTGTTATTATTCCTAAGTGATTACTAAGTGGTACTCCACATGTGACTAAATAGGAGGGAGAAGATTAATGCTGATAAGAATGGTATAAATCTCATTAGGACTTTTAATTAGGGTCCCCTTAGTTGTATCTACATTATAGAAAAAAATAAGAAATAATAACAGACTCCCAGGCAGCGTTATGTGCCGGACTCGCTCCCATCTGAGATATTTGGGACCGGGCTGTGGGTAAAAGTGCCCTGAAATGCTGTTTTAAAATGCTGAAAAGGGACACCTTCCTCTAACTGAACCCATTAAACTGAGGAAATGGGGGAGATGCCCCCCTTAAACTGACACAATGGGTGATAAAAGGCTTCTCCCCTTTGCTTTAGTCCCCTAAAATATTGGCAAAAGAGGAGTTTTCCTGTGGGAAGATAACTAGGAGTAATGCTAAAGGCAATCCTAGCTCTGCTACACTGCAGCTGTGTTAATTATCAAAGAGTGGGAACAGTCTAGCCCTCCCAGTTATGGGTGTGATAGAGAGTGAGTTAGCTGGGAGGGGGGTCAGTTGGAGTCTGCTAGCCGTGCTGTGTGGAGGAGAGGACGGGAGGTCTGTCGAGGGAAAAATGACATAAGCTACAGTACTAGGGACAGAAGGGGATAGGCAGGTGTGCTAGGGACAGAAAAGAGTTAGCTGGAGAGCAGAAGTCCCTCTCACCTACTGGTTCCCTGTGCGGGCAGGCAGAGGTAACCCCTTAAAAATGACCCCTGGGGGACCCGGTGCCTTGTAATCCTTGCAAGTCACACCTGGAACTGCTTGAACTTGGATGGGTAGGGAGAGGTAAAGAAAAGTCCTGGAGGTCATTGGCTTCGCTGCACAGCCTGGTGTCTGCCTCTGAAGCTTGAGGGCTCTGGGGTGTCCACACCATGGAAAACAGCTGTCCCTTGGGTCCAGGGGTGATTTAGAAAGATTTGGGAAGGACATGCAGTTGCTGGGATAATTTCAGTGGTTTTAGGACCAGGTCTGGGATGCTTAAGCTTTTTAGGAGCTGGTGGAAATAGTTTAGGTGTTCTGAATCAGGCCGGTCAGGATTTAAAGAAGGTGACTGTGGATTTGGGGGCTTCTAGAGGCCCCTGAAAAGTTTGTAGGACCTCCTAAGTCCTCCTAGGCCCTGGAATACCACTCAGAAACCTCTGATGGCCTGCTAGAGGGACCTGATGACATCTATGGTATCCCTGGAGGTCATGAGGTCCCTGAAACTTTGCCAAGACTTAATGGAGCACCGAATGTTCTGGTCTGCTGGGATAGGGATGATTCTGAACAGAAAATTACTCCCCTGCCAGGCGCATGAGTTGTAACATAATGTGCCTCGTGGACTCTCCTGATAAATTGATGTTGTGAGCCCCTCGGGGGCTCAGGGATAGAGAGGAAATGAGAATCTGAGGCCACCCGGAGGTGTACTGTGGGGATACAGATAGAGACAGGGTAAAGGCAGTCTTGCCTCTCATATATTGCAGCTATGTTAATTAGTCAAGAGTGAGACCAGCCTTGCCCTCACAGCTATGGGTGCAATAAAAGAGTGACTTACCTGGTAGACGGACAGTTGGAGTCTGCCGGCCGTGCCACGAGGAGGAGGGGACTGGAGGGCACGTGAGGGACGGACGGGGTTAGGTGGCCGTGCTAGGGACGGGAAGGAGCGAGCTGGAACTGCAGAAGGACGAGAGAAGAAAGAGAAAGAGCCAGAGCTGTGTGGATCTGCTCATGGGAGGCTACATAGAAGAGATATGAAAGACTTCTAGATAACAAGGTGCTGATGCCTGAAGCCTTCTGAGGTTTTAAAGAAGCACTCGGGGTGTTGTGGCTGTCTCAACAACGGCGGTGTACCATCTGCCAGTCCCGGTCCGGTAAAAATTGTCTGACATTTGCAATTTTGATAAGCGCATTCCTGGTTTTCTACAATAGCACCTGAGTAGAAAAGTGGCTGGATTCCACAGGTAGGAAAGATTTCTGATTGGATCTTTATGGGGTTTGAAGTAGCCTTCCGAATACCTAAGGCCAGCGAGAAAGCTGTCCCTAGCAGGCTTCACCTGGGAGAAATCCTCTGATGATCTGAACTTTAAGACGTGTAATCCCAAGGTCAGATCTGGGCTCCTGGCTGTAAACAAGGGCTATTTGGCATATTTAGGAACTTTCCAACCTAGTGTCTAAAGAGCCATTTAGAGGAGGCAACTCTAAGGCCAAAGCAGGCTGGAGCTTGTGTTCTCAGCACCATTCATTTAGAAAAACTCTTGTGATATTTGCAAATTTAAGAGGTGACACCCACTTTCACACCGTGGCTCCCGGATGCGAACGATAAGTCCTTTCAATGGTAAGGAAATCCACACACCCTGGGGTCTCGAGGTCGCTTCACGTGACGGTCGCAGGAGCCCAAATCCAGCCAGAGACATAGCTCCCAGGAAACTTCTACTATAAGAAATCCTGCAAAATTTGCAGTTTTAGGAGGGGAACCCCACAGGACACACGAGGCTTCTGACTCCAAATGGGAGCTTCTTTCCCCATGATGGAAAAGTCAGCGAGCCGTCCTGGCGAGACCGGTTCGTGGGAAGTGCGTGACGCTCGAGGGCTGGGCAGACCTGACTCCACAGAAGCTTTAATCTGAAAGAACTCATGTAACGTTGGTATTTTTGAAAGGTAGAATTTAGACCCTGGCTGATGCATCAGAGTGATTCTTTTACACAGTAAATAAAGATTTCCATTCCGGTGTCTGTAGGTGGCTTTGGAGACAGCCCCTGAACTCCGTGACCGAGCAGAGCCATAGTTGCTGGCAGCTGTCATCCGGGAGGAATTCTGTGACGTGCACAATTCAAGAAATGCAAAAGTTCAACACCTGATACGTAGATGCAAAAGACTGCTGTTTTCCTGAGGTAAGAAATACTTCAAACCTGACATTCGGAAGGAGTTCAAAATATACACCCGGGACTGCCGTGATTCACAAAGAGCTACATCCTGGCAGATGGTCTCTGTGGTAAAACCTGAAACACTAGAAATTTTAGGAAGCAGAATCCAAACTATGCCACCTGTAAGTAAAAGGTACCTCTGTTCAAGAGCTAGAATAACTGGCACCTGAATGTTTCACAGTAAGTTGACGAGAGGGCTGAAGGGATGCCAAGGCCACCTACCCCTTAACTTCCTAGAACGGCTGATGTCAGACGAGCACTGCGATTTCACAAGCGGAACTAAAACTGGTTCTGAGTCGGGGGGCAGCAGTACCGCTCTCTGTCCACGAGGGGGCGAAACTGCCGCTGAGGTCGGCCGGGGACTGCGGCAAGCTTTGGGGGCGGGTGGAGAACGGAGACAAAATTTGCCGGAGAGCCTGTTTTATTCCCTTCAGCCTCAGCATCTGTTCTGATGGTTTCAAAGCACTTGATTGGATCATTCCTACACAAAACCAATAGGCATTATTTTCAAAACTATTACCCATCCCTGGTCAGAGTTTCCTACATTCCTGTGTACAATAGAGTGGATAGAGAGAGGGTTTCTTTCCAAAAGAATTTAGAGACAAGCTCCTATTTTTGACAATATCTATAAAAACAAAAATTTAACAGGTTTTAGTATTCTACAACCACTCGTGCCTGTGAATTTTCTGGCAGCTTTGGGATCATCCGGGGGAGGGCACCCAGCATGACCCCTCCTCATTCCTCACTCACCTGCTCCTCCACTGCCAGGTGGCTTCCTCTTGGTCCCAAATGGTGCCCCAAATGACATCAGAGCCCCCAAGTCTCCACCTCCTCCCCCTCAGCTTTTTTTCCTCACCCCCAAAGAAGGCAGAGAATGAGTCAAACTGCCCTGGACAGCAGCACGGTGCTTTATTGCAGCCCTTTCCGAGTGTACATCCCCCCAAAAAGGGACTTTGCTGCAACAAGAAAGGGGAACAGCCCCCAGAAGGGTTGCGGTCCCTCCTTACCCCTGCAGTCACAGGCAAGAGACACAAAGGATTGGCAGCAGAGAAGATGGGGGGGGGGGGGGGGGGGGGGGAATTAAGATCAGGGTGCAGGATGAAACTTTAAAAAAAAAAAAAAAAAAACACCAAACAAAAAACCTGAGATGGCCAGCAGAGCATAGAGGGATTTAAAAAGAACAGAAATAGCAAATGGGACACCAGGATCCCAGATTTCCTGTGGGAAAGTGGCACAAGGAGCACCACAGAGCCACAGAGAATAAAAAAAGGAATGGGAGTGAGGCATGGAAAAAGACAGAGAAAAAGACAGAATGCCAGACACATGGCAAGGACAGATGCATATGGCGACAAAGAGGGAAACAAGGAACCGGAGAGGAAACGACCACGGCAGGTGCTGGTGGGGGGAAGACGGGCAAGGCACAGCGCAGGGATGGAGACGGAGAGGTGTGGCTGAAAGGGGGGAGGCTTATGGAGAGAAGGGTACAATAAGTGCAAAGGACTGGGCGACAGGTGCGGACGGGTACGGGCAAAAGGATGACGAGAGGGACAAAGAAAGAGTCACAGTGAGGGACAAAGGGAAAAGAGGAATGAAAAAGGAAAGACAAAGATGTGGGGAGTGAGGGAGGGAGACAAAAAGCAGGACAGAACAGGGAGAGGGACTGAGCAACATTTATTAAATAAATATTGAGGATTCGTTCCTTACAAGAAAAAGAAGAACAAGACAGAGTGAAAGGAAGTGGGAGGGGGAGCACACAGAACAAGGGAGCACAAGACACATCTATACGGGTGTCATCAGCAAAAAGAACCTGGCTGTATTCTTCTGAATTTCCCACTTCTCAGCATAAAGCTGACGTACATCTTGGGTAGCGCTACCTGGCCCTACCGACCAAGGCTTTCCCGGACAGGCACCGATTGTTACCTGGAATGCATCACCGAGGTGTTGCTGTGGAACAAAACGGTAAACATTAGGAACTCGAAAAACCCTCATCCTCTGAAAACTAAAAAGTCAGAAATAAAAAGCAAGCCTCTCCCTGCTCCAGCTGTAAAACACACACCTGGTTTGTGCAGGTGACCTGGCCTGTGCTGCACAGGTGCTTTGTCCAGGTGTCCCAGGACAAGTGCTGGTCCCTGGAGCACTGTGGGCTGCCTGGGGGGTGGTACCTGTCAGGAACTCCTCTATTTGTCTTTGGTGGGTGATGTGCTCACAGCTGTGCAGTCCCACAGGGTCAGTGTCAGTCCCTTCCAGCCTGATCAGACAGCGGCTGAATACTTGTCCTAGGTGTCATTTCCAGGGAACCCAGCTCCTGGCACCCCTGGGATGGGCTAAGGACCCATGTCAGTGTGTGCTGGGGGGTCACGGCTAACCTGTGTCCCGCTCAGAGCATCCCCAGCTTTGTACTGTGCTCCAGGGTGCGTGTCCTGCTCCCCTGCAGCCCCTGGGGTACACTCAGAGTGACAGCTGAGTATGAGTGCAGAGAAAAGTCCTCTCAAGTATAAATAAAAGACTCAGAGCAGGCATGCAATAAAGCAGTGACACGTTATTGAGCATCCATGTACTTGTAAAAGTTAAAGTTCTAATTTGGTGAGGATGACTGGGGCGGTAACAGTACAGGCAGCACAGAGGGTGGAGGTTTCCTCCAAGATGGAATTGTAGGCTTAAAAAAATCTACTCTTTTCTTTAGCTAAAATCCATTAATTTTTTTCTTTTTTAGCAAATAGTTTTACAATTCTCTGAGCAAAAGAGTTTCCATTAAGAGCTGGTACAGTGTTTAGCCTTCCTTAAGGAAGATGCTCAGAGGTTTATCTTATAGACTATCTTTTTTTTCCATTTGATTAAGTGTTATCACTGACAACATGAGCGCATGGAACATGAGGAGGTAATAGTGGCGAAGTACATTATAATTACACCTTTCTTTTAATGTGGTATTAAAGCAGTAGAGTTGGCATTTTGTAGCTTGTTGGGCTTCCGCAATCACCGGTGTGTCAGTGGGAGGGTTTAAAATGACTTAGCTCCTATTTCATTTCATATTTGAATATGAGATTATGCAATGTGGGTACGATACCGTAGGAAGAAAGCATTACGCGCAGGTCCGATAGGTTTTGGACGAGCGCTGGGCCGTCCTTTAAAGGTTTTGTTCCTGTTCCAAAGTTCTCATCGTCAATTTTCCTACCACGAAATTTGAATTCAAAGACACAGAATACCAGTCAAACCCGCAGATTTTTATGATTTACATAAAGAGCTGATCTGTTTTTACTTACTATTTCTCTCTTTCCCCTTATCAATTCTTTATTTCAGCATACTGTTTATATATTCTACCCCCAGGAATGTATGTCCTCTTTTTACCTCAGACACTCCCTTTCTGGTACCATGTGTACTCACCTCCTTTGGAAAGCTCTTTACTTACTCCTCAGTTATGATGGAAAGTGAGTCACTTGAAGGAGTCTTTTTGCTTTGTAGCTTTTTGGGTCCCTGGTACACCGTCAGGAAGGTGAGCGTGGCTGCCCTGAGCACGCTCTGTTCTCTGCTAAAGAGGAGACCCCACCAGGCTAAACTCAGTTTCCTCTCCACTGTGGGTATGCCGAGCCTTGCCATCCGAGTGGGAAGAGGAAATCCAGTGGCTGAACTACCTTGGAAGGCAAATTGGCTTTAAGTGTGGCTCTGGAAAGTGTCTCTTCCAGCACCCTGCAGAACATCAGTCATTTTGGCTATAGCTTTGCCTTGTCCTCTGGCCCTAAACTCTTACCTTAAAACCTGGACATTATCGCTGGCCCGTGAGCTGTGGCCTGGTGTCTAAGCCTGGCCTAACCCAGTTTCATGGGACTGCATTTCATTTTTTTTACAGAGATTCTGAAAGAAAATTTACACTGCACCGTTCGAGTCAATGCACATGATCTCTGGCTCGTGTCACAGAAACTGCAGGAAAAGCAAAAACTCGGGAACTGAAACAACAATTTTTTGGGGCTTAGAGAATCAAGGCGTGATTTCTTTCTAGCCAGGACGTGCAACGGGAATCATTTTATCATTACGTTGCCTGGCTCGTACAGAGAAAGTCATTCCATCACGCAGGATTTTTACTGGCTTTTTCACAGACTGGTGCAGTCAAAATTACCCAGAGAAAAGCATTGGTTCTGTGCTCCTTGGTCCCAAGTTACAGAGTCCTTACTTCTTTGCTATCCTGTAGGTTATTAATCTCTTTGCCTCCCAGGTTCATTAGGTTCTCATCCTTCCTTCTCTTGTTTCTCTTTTCCCAGACCAGGAGTCTCAGACCGTGCCAGGTCTGATGCCTCCTCTGCCACCAGAGGGGCACCTGCGGCTCTCAACTGCCGGGGCTGGTGAGGGGCAAACGCCCACACCTGGCTGGGTGCGGACGTGGCACGGCTCGAATGTGCTCCGGGAGCGCCTCTGGAGCTGACTGAGGGATGGCACCGAACGAGACTCACCAACAGGCACTCGCAGAAACTCTCCCGACGTCTGGATCTTCTGCTTGTCTCTTTCTCGGGGCCCCGAGGAGTTTTGGTTCCTTCTTGTCTGACACTTGCCAGAGACCTGGAGAAGATAAAAAAAGGCACAGTTGTTACCCTTACCTGTGGTCTTCAAAGGCTTTGGCTTCCATGGTGGGTGCAGCCTCCCAAAAACAGCGGCAGACGCTCGGGTTCAGGGGCTCGGTTTGATTGTTTGAGACTCGTCCTGACAGCCCAGGCCAAATCCTAATACCCAGAATTACAGGGAAATATTAATAGAGTTCATACATAGGCCTCTTCCCTGTAACTCAGGATTTGCTCCATCTTTTCTTCCCAATGGCACCTCTCCAGCACAAATCCCAACTCTCGCAGACACAATCCAAACAGAAATCTGCTACGGGTGTTGGATTAGAAAGTAAAAACCTTAGTACAGCTGGCTACAAGATTAAAACGCGTGCATGCCTTGGTGGTCGTAGGTGGAAAACTTTTCACTGGAAAAAATAGCCATTGGGGTAGCACACCTTCACACACCTTCAGAAAAAGCAGAATGAGCACCGACTCCTAAAACCCCTGCTGAGGAACCCCTTGTGACACCCGATGCCACAGATATCGAAAAACCAGGGAAAAGCCAAGCTTGAAGCAGTAAAAGACAGAGTAATACATGAGCCTGTAAAAAACCTTCATGTTGGGAACAATGAAGGTTTGCAGGTAGAGTTTTACAGATATGAATGCTTAGCAGAAGCTCTCTGAATGTAGAACCTGAAAGCAGAATAGAAATAAAAGCAAGTTTGGATACAGGAGAATAAAAAAAATGTTTAAGTTAGGGATTGCTGAGTTTGTTGTTACTGAACAAAGGTTAGGATGAGTTGGAAGAAAACATTTATGGTTGAGATCAAAGGATAAGGCATCTACAAAAAATAACATGCTTTTACCAAGTAAATAGAGAAACCCAGCCGAACAAAACCATGTTTTTACCAAGTAAAAAAAAGTCAAAGAATTTTCCACTGCAAGAAAAGAGAAAAAACAACTTTAAGCTTAAAATGTAACATGCTAACTCAATGTGATTGGATAGTACTAACCATAATACGGTAATAATAGTAGTTGTGATAGGCTATAAATTTAAAGGTATTGTGTACGATGCTGATTGGATTTTATGTAAGATGCTCAATAAAGAAAACTACATAACGCATTGTAACCGGAGCTAAAGTGGCTTCAGGTTTGCCTATAAGCTGATGCTGACAGCTATAGGCTTGGCTCTCTTACCCACGACCCATGACTGCTGTGACTTCAATCTATGAAATAAACAGCACCTTTAAAGAGCCGCCTGGAGTCCCCTCTCTCTCATTCAGGCTCTGTCCCGGGTTGTAGTGTAGGATGTACAAAAGTATTTATTCCATCACCATCTTCCTGAGCTGTTGGAACCAGGTGGGGCAGTGTTTTCCCAGGCCCCTCCTTTGCGCTCTTCTGCTCATGGCCCATCAATGCCTTGCCCAGGACTCACAGGGAACTCCCTCCAGGAGCTCTCTCTGTTTAATGGGCCATCAAGGACCCACTTCATGACTCATCATCCCTTGGTGAGATGCTCCACCCAGGGGGAGGAGCTAAGCCTTCTCACCTGGATATAATCTGGGATTTGGGACAGTACAAGCAGCCCCGACCCACTGGATTCCCAGAGGAGCAGAGATACTAGACCTTTCTACAGGATCACAGACCACCTCATCTGGACTGTTCCACCATCCTGCTCAGGTTGTATTCTGACTCTGTCAGTGGTCTTTGGTATTATTGCATTTATTTTATTTTACTTTTTTACCTTTCTACCTGTTAAATTGTATTTTTGACTTGGAGGCTCTCACTCACTTTGCTTTCAAACCACAACAGGCTTTTACATCTTCACATTGCAAGAGTGGGAACCAGTCACATCTACATTCCTTGCTTTTTGTGATGACATAAATATGAAGTAAAAACGCATTAAACACGAGGCAGTGCTAGGATTTTACAGATCTTTAGTTTGGACGAGAAATGTCTCTTCCTTGACTAACTCCATCCTTAGCACAACCCTTCCTCACCTCCCATTTCCCACCATGCCGCTCAGACCTTTGCACCTCAAGCTCTTTCCTCCTGTGATGCAGCAGCACCGCAACATAATGCAGCGGGGCAAACCAGGCACCCTGCTCTGCACCCCTCACCTCCTGGCAAAGAGAGCAGCCACGTCCTGGTTGCTCTGGCTGCTGGGAACAGCACGGGGAACAGCTGCAGTACCGCTCTTTGCCCACAGGGTGGCAGCACTGCCGCTCACCTCAGCCCAGGGCTGCTGCACACATTAGGGACAGGCACGGGGGAGAGCTGCAGTACCGCTCTGTGCCCACAGGGTTGCAGCACTGCCGCTCTCCTCTGCCCGGGGCTGAGCTGCAGTACCGCTCTGTGCCCACAGGGTGGCAGCACTGCCGCTCACCTCGGGCCAAGGGGACAGGCAGAGCGGAGGCAAAAAAGGTGGCCAAAAATGCCCTTCCAAACATCCTCTAAAATAAATGTCCCAAAAGACGCCCAGCCACAACGCCAAGAACCCTGACATCAACCAAACTGAAACCAAAAAAGCCTTTATTTTAGGCTATATTTCAATTTTTTTTTATATTTATAATTTTGATATCTATATTTATCATTACAAATTATCTTTTATATTAATATCTCTTTTATATATTATACATAACACGGAATAATTTATTTTATTGATATTTTTCATATATTTTTGTCTTTATTACTTGTATTTTTGTTTGTATTTATTTTTTAATTCCTGTTTGTTTAAATTATATTTTAAACTATATAAATTCATTAACTTAACACATCACAACCACAATTAAGTGGAATTAAATTAGCCTGGTTTTCTAAGGGGAAAAGGTTTAATTTTCATTAGAATAATATTGGCATATTTTCTCTTTCTGTGTTTTCTGGGGGGGGGGTTGTTCATGGGGGCTTTTGGTGGGGTTTGTTTGCTTTGTTTTGAATTTCTTTGTTAATAAATAAGGACATTCAGAGAGTAACAAAATAAAATGTCTACTTAGTTTTATTGCTACCTCTGAAAAAGATTTTGACATCAAGTTATTCCTGGTAATACTGTACGTGGGGAGAATGAGACCTGAAAGGAAAAAAAAAGGCAGCACAGTGTTGACACCTTTCTCCGTTCAGGTTTTATAATTTAGCAGAAAATAGAGGGTTTTTGCTAACTGCACTCTCAATTGTATCCAGACATCCAGTGGACATTGAGGTTATTTTTCAACTTCTTTCTTCCTTACAGACAAACTTCCACATACTCTGGCTAAGAAAGAGTATGGGAAAAAAAGAAAACAAGAAAAAATAAAATAAAAATAAATAAAATTGAATAAAAGTTAATAAAAAATTAAAATAAATACAAATTAAAAATGCTAAATAAAACATGAAAATAAAAATATAAATAATCAAATAAAAATCTAAAAGTAATTTAAAATTTAAAAATTAAAAAATAGAAGAAAAAATATAATTTTTTGAAAGAATACAAAACAAACAAAAAAACCCATAAAAACCACAATAAAATAAAAGAGCATAAAAAATACAAAAATAATAAAAAAAAATAATAAAAAGAAGAAAATAAATAAATGCAGATCTCCCCTCATGCCACTGCCTAACACAGCTCCAGGAGTTTCCTTGATTATGCAGTGACTGGAAAAACAAACCCAGTGCCTCCCAGAAAATAAGGTTTAGTAGACAATTCCCAGTTTTGCTTGGAAACAAATTCTGTTTTATGGGGAAGCTCACTTGGGATGAGCAGCCACATGTGCCAAGGCAGGAAAGAACCACCCCATTGTGTCCAAGGAACAACAACTAGGCCAGTATTTAAGTTTTAATGGGATTTATGTAATTAACAATGCAGTAAATTTAACTTTACAAAGGTATGAATCGTGGCAATTAAAACTTAGCAAGTTCTCCTGGGAATTCCCAGAATTCTGCGGATATGGTGCTGAACAATTCCTGATTGACCATCCTTATTTTGGTCAATTTCCTTGGAAATGTCCCCTAAGAAGTACCAAAATTCCAATTAGAATGGAAAATTGGAAAAAATAAATATTCCCTCACTAAAATCAGAGAGAGGAAAAGCATCAAATAAAAGGAAGGAATAATATCTAAATCCCAGCTTGCCTGGAAAACAAGCTCAGGAATTTCTAACATTGAAAACTTTTGGTGGAAGGTCACGGAACGATGATTTCAAATCTGCTGCCTCTGCTCTGATTTTAAAGGGAAGTGGGAATTCAACAGGTCTAGTTACTCCTATCCAAGAATTATCTGCATTTGTGGGAGTAACAATCAAAAAAACCTCCAATCTTATTTTTATTTGGCAGCAGAAACTCTCAGCAGAGTTGGGAAGTTTCAGTGGAACAAAAGAGCCACAACTGCTGGAATAACAAAATTCCACTTAGGAAAAATCAGGAATTCTATTTACAAATCCATGGAGGAGGAGGACACCAGGAACACATTCCAGCTGAAAGCAACGATTTATTGGAAAAGACAGGAAATGAAACCGAGGCTCTGGTTATGGTCAAAGAATTATGCAGGAGTCAGAGAGAAAAGTCCTTCCAGTAGCTCCACTTCCCACTGGCTCTCTCCTTTTTTGCCAAATACCTGCAAGAGGAAAAACAACAGGAATAAAGTTTCAAACAGGAGGTCCTTGGTTCAGGCAGACTGAAGTGCAGCTCCCAGGGAGCGAGTCCAGGCTGTGCCCAGGGGAGCTCCGGGAATCTGGGATTGCCCATGGGATTCAAGGGCTGGAAAAGCAGGACCCACCTGCCGGGTTTAGTGCTGGGACACAGCAAGGCCTCGGCTCAGGGGCAGCAGTTGGAGCTGGGACCGCAGGAGAACACCCCAAAGCCAGGTTAAACATCCAGCATGACACGCAGCACGCTCCAGGAGAAACTCAGGTGGGAGAAGCCCCCGGATGCTCCGTGTTCCTTGTCCTTGGCAGCTTTGCCAGGGCCTCCCTCAGAATACTGACCCCACCCTGCAGCTCCTACAAAATAGGAGAACTTATGGGAATCACCCAGCAATCCATGGATCTCCAGTTATTAAGAAACCAAAGCTGCAGCAACATGTGCCCAAACTCTACTGCAAACCAGCAGCTCTGAGGAGACACAGGGATTTATTCCAGAGGGGCACAACTATCCCTCAGCCAGCCAGTGTTTCTCTCAGGCTCTCCCCACTGCTCTCTGAGGACACAAACAGCAGTTGGACACAAACAGCAGTTGTTCCCTGGTGTTCCCCTTCCCACCAATGCGAAGACTTCTGTTCTCCTCCAACTCCATGTTCAGGAGGGGAAATAGGAATATTATCATTGCACAGACTGTCCAGGAGAGTGTGACTGAGGCAGGATCACCAGCTCCCAATCCACTGCTGCTCCTGGATTTCTGAGCAGTTCCTTCCCCTCCTGCCCTCCCCAGCACCATGCCCTGGGTGCCGTGTCCACTGACACCTTCTCCATGCAGCTTAAAACCCACACAAACCAAAAGGAAGGAGATCAAAAATCAATTCACATGTTTCTAGTCTGGAGAAAATGAGGGAGGTCTAAAATCTGTAATTATTTTAGAGCAGTAGAGCAATTTTTTAATGACCTTGAGTATGACCAAAGGCCAGCAAAAGCTGATAAACACCTTCATTAACTTTTATTAGCAGAAAAAAAAATGAAGTTTTAACTTCAGTAAAGATCAAGTTTTGCTGCTAAACATTAAGGCGGTGGCATGTTGGTGTTAGTGCCTTAATCTTCTGACATTAAAGGTATTTTTACAATAAATTGGTTATTGAAGCAGCATATCTCAAAATAAGGTTTTTAACAAATGTTGGCGATAAAAGAGTCTGACAATCAAGATGTAAGTCTCACAGCTATTAAACAAAAACAAAAAAAAAAAAAAAAAGCTGTCTCTGGTGTGTATAACCTGCCAGCCCCTCATGTCTTCAGTCATTACAGTTTATTTTTACCAGGTTGATGGTTAAAGCCTTGTAGAAAGCTTAAAAAAATAAAAATAAATAAATAAATAAATAAATAAATAAACAACCACAGGACATAGGAAGGCATTTTACCAAGCCCCCTCAGTGTGGAGCTGTGTCAGCCCCAAGTGTTTGGTCCCCCAGCCCAGAGCAGGCTCCAGCTGCTCCCCAGGGGGGGTTACCAAGGGACTCACTTGTTTGGAGCTGTAAATGCAGGTGCCCTGCACTGAAGTACCAATAAATGTGAAATATGTGACTCTCATCATCGACAGTGACTGACCTTCTCAGGGAAGCCTCCTCACCCGGGATGGGGCACTCTGCCATGGATTTAATCCATCTGCACCTGAAACAAAGTCAGGACAAAAGTCAAAGTGCTGCAGGAGAACTTGAAAACTCCAGACACTTTTTCTCAATCTGGAAATACCCTCTACAGCCCAACTACACCCCACATGACACATTTCAACTCCCCAGGACTTGTCCCATGACCCCCACACCCAGACTGAGCAACAAGGCAGAGCAGCTCCAGGCCAAACACACCAACACCCGTGACACAGGACAGGACAAAAGGGGGGACACAACAGGGGCAGAAACATCTCAGCAAGAAGAATGACCCTGAGGACCGAGAGAACTCGCAATGAGATGACCGAGGTAAGACCCATGGGGAGCTGACCAGGCTCAGAGAACCCTGCAGGAAGAAGATGCCAACGGGATCACTGATCCCAAGAAACGCAGAGACGGATGCCTGAGAATCCTACGGTCAGAATCCTCCACGTGGCTGTGCACTTTTAGAAGACCTAATCTGCCAGAATGGATCACAGCAGTGCACAGCTGTGGATACAGCTCAGAACAAGACCTGGAAAGGCACCAGACTGGATGGTTGTGAAGAGAGATGGATTCTGATGTGTGTCTGAGCTCCTAAATCAAAGTTCAATGATATCAGTGCCTGGCCAAGGAACAGGGAGATGTTAAGAACGATGCCTGGGGTCTCCAAAAGACCCCTTGAAGGGTTAAGGCAAAAGACACACAAAACAAAACACACAACAGACACTGAGGGCACAACAGACAAGTGACACGACGTGCCCTGGGACTGCTCTGCCCTGCACACCTCAGCACTGGGATCAAAAATGAGACTTTTCCCTTTACACAGACTAGGGGGTCACAGCTTGGACATCCCCATCTCCAAACCTGATTTAAAAACCCCTCCTGGTCACCCCTGACCCCACACCCCACTTTCATCCCCTCTGTGGCTCCCAGCCCTCCACTTATCTCTGGGACATCTGGAGATGCAAATCCATGTCAGGTACAAAAAAAGGCCGCCTCTCCCTCGGGGAAATTCCTTCTGTCACTGGGCTGGTGTCTCTCAGTCAGCTACAATAAAGAAAAGCAAATGTGACCGTGTGATCTCAGCAGCACATGGGCCAAAAACCAGCAATTCTGCTACTCAACACCTCCTGAGCACACCCAGGGCCTCGGGCCCTGTGCTCCAGCTGTGCTCAGACACCAACACTGCGGGGTGTGCCTGGGTTAAGAGCAGACAAGGTGATGTGGCACTGCTGAAACTTGAGCAGACCCTCCCTCCTCCTCCCTGACACACCTCAACTCCTCGGCTGTTACCAAAGCCCACCTGGATGGCCCCTTCAAATGAAGAAGGTCAAGGCCTCCCCACAGAGTCCTGTAATGCTCCCACTGTCTGGCTGGTGAGGGGAGCTCGGCATCGTGTGAGTGGAACACCTAAAACACACAGCACTGGATGCTCAGAGTTCCACCAGCAAGTGAGGCTGGAGCAATAGTAACTGCTTCTGTCCACCCATCACTGCTCACCTCGTCCACTTCACCTTGACTGCAGAGACCCAGCTTTGCCTCCTAAAAATACAGACAAAGAGCAGTGCTGTGACATGGCCACCATTTACACTCCCCTGCAAACACAAACAGTGACTGACCTTCTCAGGGGAGCCCCCTCACCCGGGATGGGGCACTCTGCCATGGATTTAATCCATCTGCATCTGAAACAAAGTCAGGACAAAAGTCAAAGTGCTGCAGGAGAACTCAACAGCTCCAGATATTTTGTGTTACCCTCTCTCTTTTTACTCCTGAGGGGTCCATCCCACTGGGCCCTCTCCTCTAAGGTAACTTTAAATTGCCTCCTGGGACTGAAAAGGTTTTTTCTCCTTTTTTCTCTTTTTCTCAACCACCAACCCCAACAACTTAATTTTTGATTATGAGCAGACAAAATCCATCCTGGACAGAAATGAACGTGTTGGCTCCGGGGATTTGAAGACGTTCTCTCAGTGCTGCCGTATCCAAACTCCAGCTGTGCACCTCCTCACACTACCTGGGACCACAGAACAGAAAATGTGACTATTCCCCTCCAGAAGAGTCACCCCCAGGGCTCCTCTGCACCCCTGTCCCAGCTCCCCCTCAGATCTTCCCCCACTCCAGAGGCTGCCCAGAGTGAACCCAGCAAAAGGAAAAGGGACACACTGAGCACAGCACTCACCTCTGGGCCACCTGCCCAAGTGCCAACTCACCCCCTCCCTCTATTCCTTGGCACACCTGGGGCAGCAGCAGCACCTGCAAAGAAACAAAAAAGGAAAAATCATGGTGAGTAACTGAGAAACAGCAACCTTCCTGCTCTGACTGAAGCACAGCACAAGTGAACCTTAATGTCGCACTCATCTACCCTCCTCTGGCATCCTGGGCCAGCACATCTGCCAAAGGGACCACCTAAAATAAAACAAAAATAACAGGGAATGCTTAGAGTTGCACCAGGAGTGAGACTTCAACAACAGCAATGGCTTCTGGCCACCCATCACTGCTCACCTCGTCCACTTCACCTTGACTGCAGAGACCCAGCTTGGCCTCCTAAAAATAAAGACAAAGAGCAGTGCTGTAACATGGCCACCATTTACACTCCCCTGCAAACACAAACAGTGACTGACCTTCTCAGGGGAGCCCCCTCACCCGGGATGGGGCACTCTGCCAGGGATTTAATCCATCCGCACCTGAAACAAAGTCAGGACAAGAGTCAAAGTGCTGCAGGAGAACTCGACAGCTCCAGACACTTTGTGTCAATCCAGGAATACCCTCTACAGCCCAACTACACCCCACATGACAAATTTCAACTCCTCAGGACTTGTCCCATTCCCCCCACACCCAGACTGAGCAACAAGGCAGAGCAGCTCCAAGCCAAACACACCAACACCCGTGACACAGGACAGGACAAAAGGGGGGACACAACAGGGACAGAAACATCTCAGCAAGAAGAATGACCCTGAGGACCGAGAGAACTCGCAATGAAATGACCGAGGTAAGACCCATGGGGAGCTGACCAGGCTCAGAGAACCCTGCAGGAAGAAGATGCCAACGGGATCACTGATCCCAAGAAACGCAGAGATGGATGCCTGAGAATCCCAAGGTCAGAATCCTCCACTCAGCTGTGCACTTTTAGAAGACCTAATCTGCCAGAATGGATCACAGCAGTGCACAGCTGTGGATACAGCCCAGAACAAGACCTGGAAAGGCACCAGACTGGATGGTTGTGAAGAGAGATGGATTCTGATGTGTGTCTGAGCACCTGAGTCAAAGTTCAATGGTATCAGTGCCTGGCCAAGGAACAGGGAGATGTTAAGAACAATGCCTGGGGTCTCCAAAAGACCCCTTGAAGGGTTAAGGCAAAAGACACACAAAACAAAACACACAACAGACACTGAGGGCACAACAGACAAGTGACACGATGTGCCCTGGGACTGCTCTGCCCTGCACACCTCAGCACTGTGAGACCTTCCCTTTACGTGCCCTAAAGGGGTCACAGCTTGGACATCCCCATCTCCAAACCTGACCCAAAAATCCCTCCCAGTGACTCCCAACCCACACCCTACTTTCATCCCCTCTGTGGCTTTGAGCCCTTCACTTATCTCTGGGATGTCCAGGGATGAGAATCCACATCAGGTGCCAAGGAAGGCTGTCTCTGCCTCAGGGAAATTCCTGCTGTCTCAGTCAGGTGCCATGAAGAAAACCAAACATCCACGGATGATCTCAGCAGGGCTGTTGGGTGAGAGGATCTCAGTGTGAGACAAGTGACCACCTGAAACACACAAACAATAAGGGATGCTCAGAGCTGCACCAGAAACACCACTGCCCTGACCACACAAATACATCAATTGTAGGAAACACAAACAAAAGTCCAGCAAAAAAAAAGCCAATTCTTATTACTGATAGCCAAACTACCTAATACAATATAATACAATAATACAATATAATACAATAATACAATATAATACAATATAATGATGTATATTATAATATATATAATAATATATAATATAATATATATTATGTAACATATAATATAATAATGTATAGCATAATATAATATATAATAAAAATACCCCATGTCCATTCCCCTCAAAAAACCTCCAAGATGCATATCTTATATATCTGGGCATACCCCCAACTTAAAGACCTGCCTCTAACTAAATAAGCATAAAACCCACATCTTTTAAACTATATAAATTCATTAACCTAACACATCAAAACCACAGAATTTTTAATCCTTAGTCAACACCATATACACCAATCCCATCACTGTATACAAAAACAAATCCTATTTTCTTTTAATAAAATAACAAAAAAGTCTCAACTTTTAACTACAAAAAAACCATAAAAACACCTAATTAAAAATAAAATAATCTCATTATAACTAAGCCAAAACTTCAAACACACCACCTCCAAAATAAATATTTTAAACACCAAAAAGCCTCAAAAATTTAAAATAACTCCTTCAAAAATGCCTTCTGTACCTTCCAGACTGATTTTGAGAGCAAAGCAAGGAAAGAAAAAGCACGCAGCCTGTTTTAAGAAAACAGTGTTCACTCCTGTGCATTCCCTGTCCAGTGTGTTCAGCCCAAGGACAGACAGACTGCAGCACAGAGATCTCCTTTGCTCTCTGTTAGTTTCAGCCAGCTAAAGCAAAGATTTTTTTTTTCCTTTTTCTTCTGACTGTTTAAACCAGCTGCAGACTGAAAAACCCAGAGAAGCACCGAACAATAAACAAATCAATCCACAAAAATAAAAACAGCACAAATATACTCAAATTAACAGCACCAAAAACAATTATTCCTGACTCAATAAACCCATAATTCCTCAAAACAAACTGACTACCTATAAATACACACAAAACCAAAAGATCCATTTGACTACAAACAATATCTCCTAAATTATGCAAAAATATGAAACATACACTGTAGTCAAGCAGGCTAAATAAACAAACCCCAATAATAAAACAAACAATTATCTAATTATAAATATTAAAAAACCTGTAAAAAATTAACTACATCACACTGTCTCAAACCCACTAAAACAAACACAACACACTCACCATGATAAAAGCCACCACTAAATAAATAAAACCCTCCCCTACACCTCACACCACAGCCAACCACACCATTATAAACCTTAAAAAACAATTATTTGGAAAACACAATATACCCCAAAAATAATTCAACAACAAAACTCAGTTCAAAAATACTCTGACCATGTGAACTACGAATTCTAACATGAAATAAAAACACCACATATCCCTCATCACACCACCTACAAACAGAATAAAGCCACACAATAAATCATTAAAAACCACCAAACAGAAAAACCAGCTCTACCCAACCTGAATCCCTCCACACAACACACAAAACCCCAATAACACATTTCAGAAGTCTCTCAAAAAGAGCTACTTCAATTAATTCTACCTCAAATACAAACAAACCCACATAAAGTTACCTTCACTCAAAAACCAAATTACTCACAATAAATAACACCAAAAAAGTCACACAAAACACTACACACCACCTAAGAACATCATATTGAAAAGAAGCCACAAAGAAGGGCCACTATTAATTAAAATTCCAGGAGAAAAGAAAATCTCTCCAGTTTAAACACAGACAGCAACAGAAGAAGAATTTCTTCAATCAACTTGAACTCCTTTTGTCTCCATAACTCCTTTTTCTTCTGGGAGCACCGGGGAAGGATTGGTGAGACGAAGCTGAAAAAGAAAAAAAAGTCCCCCCTATAAACCCACACTGGCTTACCTTCTGCTGCTGCTGGGTATAAAGGTTTGTCCCTCGTGGCCTCCAGAAGTGACGCTCCAAACCCACGTGCTCCTGCCTTCACTCCAAGAGCCACAGCCAGGACCCGAGCACTCACTCCTCACAGCTGGATACCGAACTGAGCTGAGGCTCCCCCTCTTAAACCGCCCCCTCGTTATCCATTACAACTCCCACCTGTGCCTGGTGTGTCCCCTCGTTATCCATTACAGCTTCACCTGTGGGTGCCGGGGGATCGGGGCCGGGAGGAATCGGGGTCGGTGCTGAGCGCGGGGCGGAGCCGGGGGCGGTTCCCGGGACCCGCTGTCCAATCAGCGCTGCCGATGCCTCAGCGAGCCCGCCAATTGGGAGCCGGGCGGGGATTCAAATCGGTGCCGGAAAAAGCCGATGCTCCATGAGCTCGGTGTGGAACTCTCCGGTGGGGTCCGAGGTCCTGGCACCTGGGACCCCCCCGCGCGCCCGTGGAGCCCCGCCCCCGGCACTGCCCGGCCCCGCCCCCGGCCGCCTCTGGGCCCCGCCCCCGGCACTGCCCGGCCCCGCCCCCGGCCGCCTCTTGGCCCCGCCCCACAGTGCCCCGGCTCCACCCCGAGTCCGCCCAGCGCCCCGCCTTCTTCAAGTCCCATTTAACCAGAATGAATTTTTGGGGTAGGAGCACCCAAAGCCAGCAGAACTGGCCTTAATCACTTTTGGGGGATCTCTCTTTTCTTCCTCACCAAACTCCCACTGTCAAAACCCAGCCTGAGGCTCAGCTCCCCATCCCCTCAGTCTCTCCAAGGACCTCGGCTTGGATTTCCCAGTCCAACAAGGCAAAAATTATATCCTAATTGCAGTAATTGCTTAAGAAATATTTGAAAAACATGAAAGGAATGAAGACAAATTGAACAAGAGCTGCCAGCTCCAGGGGCCATCCAACGGTTGCTAAAACCCCTTACCAATAATTTTAATTAACCAACTCAGAGCAATTAACACCACACTGAGAGAGTATGATTCTTTTCAATTGAGTTATAGATTAATATTGCAGAATGTAAAAAACCTTTCTAAACCCAGAAACTCTTTTAGGAGATAGACAGGGCACAGCTGCAGACAGAGTCTGGTGACTCAGGGGAAAAACCCCAAAGTTTTCAGTCTTTAGCATCTTCCACAATGTCACCGTTGACAGCAAACGTGGCTTCAGCCTCAGCAAGACAGACTCAGAGATTTTGCAGATCCTGGTCTCGCCTCAGCCTTTCAGCAGGTCCAGCCTGCAAGGAGAGAGAAGAAAATGGGTCAGAATGGACAGCCTACCTCCAGAAAATCAGCATCATCCACAAAGCATTAAATAGAGCTGTAAGAACTTCCCAAAGGTCCATTTCCCTGCGGACTGAGGGCTCCAGGTTGAAGCACAGGCTGGACCTGCCAAGAGCAGACTTTGGGAACCCCAGAAGTAAAAGCTGCTCGATATTTCAATACAAAGTGACAGCAACAACATTAAGTCCATTTGCACAAAAGGCAGAAGAGACGTGACTCAAAGTTAAGTCAAGATCTGGAGAAGTGAATCAGAACTAACCAAAAACAACCTGTCAAATTATTGAGACACAAATAGGAACCTGATGCTGTGCTGGATAAACACAAAATGCTGATTACCATGAAAACTGAAGGAAAAGTTGCTGAAGATCTTCCATGACACAAGATAGCAATGACATGAAGCAGTGCAGTACGTGTTACAATGCACTGAAATGCTCGGGGTGAAATCATCTGTTCCGCAGAAACTGCTGAAGCACATTAAGGTTTCACAGAGATGATTAAAAAAAATGATATCAGGTTAAATCTCACCCTTTGCAGCACCTCTTGCAAGACAGCTCGACTTTCAAGAGTTAATGGTTCCTCACGAATAAGAGCTTGCTTTTCCAGGGTTCCTAGAATAGAGCCCAGATGCCACAGTTTAGATCCTGAAGCCAAAAATCCAAATACAGCGCTCCTTCAGAACCCTGAGGGACAGCCACGGATTCTGGGGCTACAGGAAACAGTGAAAAATGGCACCAAGAACAGTGCAGTGCTGGCTGGGAGAAGCAGCATTACTCTCTGAGAAAATGCCATTCTGCAGCCGGTTTAGTGCTCTAGAGAATTTTACTGCCATGGGGGAGGGAAAAAAAAAAAAAAAGGTATTATAGCTGGGGAATGAAGGGAAAAAATCCCCAAACCACTGTCCAGAGTCTGAGGGTGAACATCCACAATAAGACATCAAAATAAATAGAGACTTCAGAAAAAAAATAGAGACATTAAAACCAGCCCAAATGAAAAGCCGTCTATTAGAACAATGCTTGCACCAAAGAACTCTGGCGTGGAGCCTTAATTCAGGATAAAGTTACTGAAGAATATCTGAAGACCACTTTTAAGTGCTGTACACCAAACTAAACCCAACTCCACTTCCATTTTCTAGACAGATCCTCAGACTGCTGAGTGAGAGTCTCAAGCACACACTCAGTCGTCAGATTTGCCTTTGCCCACCTCAGCAAGGACAGAGCAGACGTGGCCAGTGCAGGTCAGACCCACCCCAAGCCCTGCCTGAGCCCCTCTGGCCACCCTTCCCGCTGCTAATACTGGCCCCAACAGGCTCCAGCCAGGCCCTTTATGAGTTTGCTTTGTGTATTCTCCTGATCAGATGGGAAGGAACCCTCCTGTGCCCTGAGCCCGGTGAGATTTTCCTGGACAAAATGCAATTTCTCATACAAAAGGCAGTTTTGTTTGGTTTTTTTGTAGGATTTGCCCTACACAGGTGATGTTCCTCACAACTCAGCACTACGATGCCAACAGCAGCAATATAGAAAACCCCTCTGGGACAGAGCAGCAGAAAAACCCACCTCCAGACTCACCAGAGAGATGACAGGAGCGCCCTCCGTGCAATGCCTGCTGAGCCAAGTGGAGATGGCAGGGTGACCCATGGACATTCTGTGTTCACCTTTCAACAGAGTCAATGCAGAAACAGAACAAATCTCTCTTGGAGTCGAGATCCCTTCAGGTGCACCTGGAGATGCTGCAGTGTCCTTCAGCAGCCAGAGCAGAACAGGGTTTCTACTGTGCTGTAAGTGAGAAATACAATTTAATCAGAAGAAAATAAAAGGAAGCATCTCTCCTTGTATTTTTATATTAAAAAAAAAAACATGCACTAGAATTTTTTTAAGTGTTCATTCTTGCTTTTATGCAAGTGTAAGTTATGAGGACTCAACTTCCAGCCTGAAATTGCAACAGCCCCTCAGGCTGACTGAGCTCAGCCAGACCACCAGAATCACTGAATTGTGGAAGGAAAAGCTCATCCCATTCCAGCCCCACCCAGGGCACGGACACCTTCCACCAGATCCAGGGGCAGCCACAGCTTCTCTGGGGAACCCGTGCCAGGGCCCCGCCGCCCTCCCAGGGAACAATTCCTTCCTGATATTTAATCTAAACCGGCCTCCCTTCATCCTGATGAAGCCCTTCCCCTTGTCCATCACTGCGTGTCCTTGTGAGAAATCCCACTCCATTAGGGCATAAGCGGCTGGCACAGACCCCCCCAAATCAATGTTCTGGGGGCTCTCGGGGCCACACAAGCACTCCGGGCGTTTTACCGGCTTATCCTCGTCGCCTTCCCCGGGAACCCCCGGCACGGCTCCAGCGCCGACAGCGAGTGCTCCAGCTCCGGGCACAGCGCCAGCGTGTCCCGCCCGCCCGCCGGGGGATCGGCAGCGGCCCCGACACCGCCTTGAATGGCCCGCCGAGGAAGCGGCAGTGACGGCGGACACCAGCCCGGGGCCGCCCGGGAACTGCCCCCGGCTCGGGCGGGCGCGGCTCGTTCGGAGAAACCCGGCTGGGCTCGGCTGTTCGGAGAAACTCGGTCAATTCCATCAGCCGTCGGCTCTTCGGCTGTTCGGCAACTCTCGGTCATTTTCGTCACACCTTGCCTTTTTTGGTGGCAGAGAGCATTACGTCACTTTCGCCCCTCCCCGCCGCCATCTTTAGAAGGTCAACAGCAGCGAACCGAGCCGCCATGTTGGTTGTGGCGCCCCTTAAGGCCCCCCATAGGTGTCTAACACAGAAACCTGACTAAAATGAGTAACCCGAACCCGCCTGCGGCGTGGCCGAACCCACAGCCCGTGTCCCTACACCTGGAGACGCCACAGAAAATTGTTCTCGGGCGGTGCCGTGGTCGGGATTTTTGTGCAGGCAGTCTAATAGACACACATGGGGGGTCCTCATTTTTTCCCGCCCTTTTCGCCGCCATCTTTAGAAGGTCAAGCGCCCCGAGTCGCGCCGCCATCTTGGTTGTGGCACCCTCCCCAAATGTCCCCCTCGGCTGCTCGCACAAGCGCCTGACAACATCGCCTGCCCAAACACTGCCGTGGCGCCGCCCAGCCCCCATCCCGTGTCCACGCACCTGCGTATGCCGCGGAAAAACCGCTCCCGGGCCGCTCCCTGGTCCAGGTCGCGCGCAGGCAGCCGGCTGCCACGTGCCCTGGGTCCCCTCTTTTTTTTTCTCGCCTTTTTGGCCGTGATTTTTCGGTCCTCGGGCGGCAGCACTGCCCGTGAGCTCAGAGACCGGGGCTGCTGCTCACCTCGGGTACCGGCACGGGGGAGAATTGCAGTACCGCTGTATGTCCACAGGATGGCAGCACTGCCGCACAGCTCTCGGGGCGGGCGCGGGGGAGAGTTGCAGTACCGATCTTTATCCACAGGATGGCAGCATTGCCTTACAAATCGCCTGCCATCAACCATACCGAATCCAAAAAAGCCTTCAGTTTAGGCTGCATTTCAAAATAACTTCTATTTCTTCCTCTGATATATCTAATAACCATTACAAATTTATCTATTATATCATGTACATTATATTAAGCATATTTTACATATTATAATAAATGGAACAAGTAATAATATAGTGTATCAATAGTGTATCTATTCCTATTATCTTTCATATTTTATAGTTCTCATTCTGTTACTTATATTTTTATTTTTTTGTATTATTTTCAATTCGTATTTACTTCTTTCCATTTTTACCGATATTTTAAACTATATGAATTCATTGACCTAACACATCAGAACCACAGTTAATTAGAATTGAATGAGCCTGGTTTTCTAAGAGATAAATATTTAATCGTTATTAAAATAATATGGGCATATTTTCTCTTTCTGTGTGCTTTTGGGGAGAGGGGGTTTGTTTTGGATTTCTTGGCTAATAAACAAGGAGGTTCAAAGAGCTACAAAATAAAATGTCCATATTATTTTATCTCTGCCTCTGAAATACACTTTGACATCAAGCTCCTGCTGGTAACACTGTGCATGGGTAGAATGAGACCTGAAAGGAAAAAACAGGCACCACGGTGTTCACAGCTTTCTCAGTTCAGGTTTATTAATTTAGTAGAAAATACAGAGAATTTTTAGTAACTGCACTCTCAATTATATCCAGACGTCCAGCAGACAGGGAGGTCATTTCTCAACTTCTTCCTTGCTGAGAGCCAACCTCCCACATACTCGGGGGAAACAAAAGGGTGGATTTTATCCCCCTGCATCTGAAAGAAAGTCAGGACAAAATTCAAAGTGCTGCAGGAGAACTTGACAGCTCCAGACACTTTGTGTCCATCTAGGGATACCCTCTACAGGCCCACTACACCCTACATGACAAATTTCAACTCCCCAGGACTTGTCCCATTCCCCCCACACCCAGACTGAGCAACAAGGCAGAGCAGCTCCAGGCAAAACACACCAACACCCGTGACACAGGACAGGACAAAAGGGGGGACACAACAGGGACAGAAATATCTCAGCAAGAAGAATGACCCTGAGGACCGAGAGAACTCGCAATGAGATGACCGAGGTAAGACCCATGGGGAGCTGACCAGGCTCAGAGAACCCTGCAGGAAGAAGATGCCAACGGGATCACTGATCCCAAGAAAAGCAGAGATGGATGCCTGAGAATCCTATGGTCAGAATCCTGTACCTGTCTCTGCATTCTGACAAGACCTAATCCACCTGAATGGATGGTGGCAGTGCACAACTGTGGATACAGCTCAGAACAAGACCTGGAAAGGCACCAGCCTGGACACTTGTGAAGAGAGATGGATTCTGAGGAGCCTCTGAGCTCCCGAGTCAAAGGTTTGATGCCTGGCCTGGTATCAGCACCAGGAATAGGGAGATGTTAAGAACGATGCCTGGGGTCTCCAAAAGACCCCTTGAAGGGTTAAGGCAAAAGACACACAAAACTAAACACACAAAAGACACAGAGTACACAACAGACAAGTGACACAATGTGCCCTGGGACTGCTCTGCCGTGCACACCTCAGCACTGTGAGACCTTCCCTCTATGTGCCCTAAAGGGGTCACATCTTGGACATCCCCATCTCCAAACCTGATTTAAAACACCCTCCTGGTGACCCCTGACCCCACACCCCACTTTCATCCCCTCTGTGGCTCCCAGCCCTCCACTTATCTCTGGGACATCTGGAGATGCCAATCCATGTCAAAAGCCAAAGAAGGTGCCTCTCCCTCGGGGAAATTCCTGCTGCCACTGGGCTGGTGTCTCTCAGTCAGCTACAATGAAGAAAAGCAAATGTGACCGTGTGATCTCAGCAGCACATGGGCCAAAAACCAGCAATTCTGCTACTCAACACCTCCTGAGCACACCCAGGGCCTCAGGCCCTGTGCTCCAGCTGTGCTCAGACACCAACACTGCGGGGTGTGCCTGGGTTAAGAGCAGACAAGGTGATGTGGCACTGCTGAAACTTGAGCAGACCCTCCCTCCTCCTCCCTGACACACCTCAACTCCTCGGCTGTTACCAAAGCCCACCTGGATGGCCCCTTCAAATGAAGAAGGTCAAGGCCTCCCCACAGAGTCCTGTAATGCTCCCACTGTCTGGCTGGTGAGGGGAGCTCGGCATCGTGTGAGTGGAACACCTAAAACACACAGCACTGGATGCTCAGAGTTCCACCAGCAAGTGAGGCTGGAGCAATAGTAACTGCTTCTGTCCACCCATCACTGCTCACCTCGTCCATTTCACCTTGACTGCTGATATCCAGCTTTGCCTCCTAAAAATACAGACAAAGAGCAGTGCTGTGACATGGCCACCATTTACACTCCCCTGCAAACACAAACAGTGACTGACCTTCTCAGGGGAGCCCCCTCACCCGGGATGGGGCACTCTGCCATGGATTTAATCCATCTGCACCTGAAACAAAGTCAGGACAAAAGTCAAAGTGCTGCAGGAGAACTCAACAGCTCCAGACACTTTGTGTCATCCTCTCTCTTTTTACTCCTGAGGGGTCCATCCCACTAGGGCCCTCTCCTCTCTAAGGTAACTTTAAATTGCCTCCTGGGACTGAAAAGGTTTTTCCCCTTCTCCCATCCACCAGCCCCAACACTCAGCATTTGGAATACGAGCAGACAAAATCCCTCCTCGACAGAAATGAACGTGTTGGCTCCGTGGATTTGGAGACGTTCCCTCGGTGCTGCCGTATCCAAACTCCAGCTGTGCACCTCCTCACACTACCTGGGACCACAGAACAGAAAATGTGACTATTCCCCTCCAGAAGAGTCACCCCCAGGGCTCCTCTGCACCCCTGTCCCAGCTCCCCCTCAGACCTCCACCCACTCCAGAGGCTGCCCGGAGTGAACCCAGCAAAAGGAAAAGGGACACACTGAGCACAGCACTCACCTCTGGGCCACCTGCCCAAGTGCCAACTCACCCCCTCCCTCTATTCCTTGGCACACCTGAGGCAGCAGCAGCACCTGCAAAGAAACAAAAAAGGAAAAATCATGCTGAGTTCCTGTGAAACAGCAACCTCCCTGCTCTGACTGAAGCACAGCACAAGTGAACCTTAATGTTCCACCCATCCACCCTCCTCTGGCATCCTGGGCCAGCACATCTGCCAAGGGGACCACCTAAAATAAATTAAAAAAAAAAAAAAAACAGTGAATGCTTAGAGTTGCACCAGCAAGTGAGACTCCAGCAGTAGCAACTGCTTCTGTCCACTCATCACTGCTCACCTCGTCCACTTCACCTTGACTGCAGAGACCCAGCTTGGCCTCCTAAAAATAAAGACAAAGAGCAGTGCTGTAACATGGCCACCATTTACACTCCCCTGCAAACACAAACAGTGACTGAGCTTCTCAGGGGAGCCCCCTCACCCGGGATGGGCACTCTGCCATGGATTGAATCCATCTGCACCTGAAAGAAAGTCAGGACAAAAGTCAAAGTGCTGCAGGAGAACTCGACAGCTCCAGACACTTTGTGTCAATCCAGGAATACCCTCTACAGTCCAACTACACCCTACATGACAAATTTCAACACCCAAGACTTGTCCCATTCCCCCTACACCCAGACTGAGCAACAAGGCAGAGCAGCTCCAAGCCAAACACACCAACACCCGTGACACAGGACAGGACAAAAGGGGGGACACAACAGGGACAGAAATATCTCAGCAAGAAGAATGACCCTGAGGACCGAGAGAACTCGCAATGAGATGACCGAGGTGAGACCCATGGGGAGCTGACCAGGCTCAGAGAACCCTGCAGGAAGAAGATGCCAACGGGATCACTGATCCCAAGAAATGCAGAGATGGATGCCTGAGAATCCTATGGTCAGAATCCTCCACGTGGCTGTGCACTTTTAGAAGACCTAATCTGCCAGAATGGATCACAGCAGTGCACAGCTGTGGATACAGCCCAGAACAAGACCTGGAAAGGAATCAGACTGGATGGTTGTGAAGAGAGATGGATTCTGATGTGTGTCTGAGCACCTGAGTCAAAGTTCAATGGTATCAGTGCCTGTTCAAGGAACAGGGAGATGTTAAGAACGATGCCTGGGGTCTCCAAAAAACCCCTTGAAGGGTTGAGGAAAAAGACACACCACACAGGACACACAACAGACACAGAGTGCACAACAGACAAGTGACACAACGTGCCCTGGGACTGCTCTGCCCTGTTCACCTCAGCACTGTGAGACCTTCCCTTTACGTGCCCTAAAGGGGTCACATCTTGGACATCCCCATCTCCAAACCTGACCCAAAAATCCCTCCCGGTGACTCCCAACCCACACCCCACTTTCACCCCCTCTGTGGCTTTGAGTCCTTCACTTATCTCTGGGATGTCCAGGGATGAGAATCCACATCAGGTGCCAAGGAAGGCTGTCTCTGCCTCTGGGAAATTCCTGCTGTCACCGGGCTGTTGTCTCTCAGTCAGGTGCCATAAAGAAAACCAAACATCCAGGGATGATCTCAGCAGGGCTGCTGGCAGGTCAGTGAGGAGATCTCAGTGTGAGACAAGTGACCACCTGAAACACACAAACAATAATGGAGGCTTAGAGTTGCACCAGAAACACCACGACCCTGATCCAAAACTATAAAATGTATACTGCAGTCAAGCAGGCTAAATAAACAAACCCCTATAACACAATAAAAAATCATTTAATTGTAAATATTAAGAAACCCTAAAAAATGAACTACATCACACTGTCTCAAACCCACTAAAACAAACACTAGATGCTCCCTATGATAAAAGCCACCACTAAATAAATAAAACCCTCCCCTATACCTCACACCACAGCCAATTACACCACTGTAAACCTTAGAAAACAAACCCTGGAAAAACAATATATCCCCCAAAAACAATTCACCAACAAAACTCAGTTCAAAAATACTCTGACCAATGTGAACTATGAAACCAAACATGAATTAAATACACCACATATCCCTCGTCACACCACCCACAAACAGAATAAAGCTACACAATAAATCACTAAAAACCACCGAACAGAAAAAAACAGCCCTACCCAACCTGAATCCCTCCATACAACACACAAAACCCCAACAACACATTTCAGAAGTCTCTCAAAAAAGCTACTTAAATCAGTTCTACCTCAAATACAAACAAACCCACACATAAAGTTACCTTTGCTCAAAAACCAAATTATATATAACAAATAACACCAAAAAAAGTCACACAAAACACTACGCACCACCTAAGAACATAATATTGAATAAAAGCCACATAGAAGTGCCACTATTCATTTAAATTCCAGGTGAAAAGAAAATCCCTCCACTTTAAACACAGACAACAACAGAAAAAAGGAGTTTCTTCAATCAATTTGAACTCCTTTTGTCTCCATAACTCCTTTTTCGTCTGGGAGCACCGGGGAGGGTTTATTAAGATGAAGCTGAAAAGGAAAAAAAAGTCCCCTCTATAAACCCACACTGGTTGACCTTCTGCTGCTCCTGGGTAGAAAGGTTTGATCCCCATCGCCTCCCAAGTAACGCTCCAAACCCACGTGCTCCCCATGAACCACAGCCAGGACCTCAGCGTGAGCTCCTCACTCCCCACGCCTGGATATCAGAATGAGCTGGGGCTGCCCTCTTCACCTGGAACCGCCCCTGGCTGGAACTGCCCCATCATTATCCATCACAGCCCCACCCGTGCCTGCTCTGTCCCCCCTCACTGTTCACAGCTCACACCTGGGGCTGCTCTCTCCCCTCCCCATCCTGTGCCATCTCTCACCTGCAGCTGCTGCCGCTCCGAGGGTGAAGCAGAGGGGACTTGCTGTTCATTCCCGGGACGGTTCATGGTCTGCAGCTGACACGATGGGGCACCGGGCTTCCCTTGCTGTGGATAAGGACCCCTCTTCTCCTGCAGGTGCCCGAGGCTGGAACGGGGATTCCACCCCCAAAAGTCCATATGCCTGAGGTTCATAATTCCTAAGGAAATTCCCCAGAAATCGTTACCCTTCATTTACAAATATTCCTTTGGAATCACTCCTGACTTGTCCTTCTGTGGAAGCGTTTTAAACATTCATTGGAGAGTTCAGGAGCCGAATTGGCTTGTTTATGACTTGGCTGACAAGCCCAGACAAAACCCAAACACCGAGAACGCCGGCTCCGCCCCCGGCTCCGCCCCCGGCTCCGCCCCCGGCTCCGCCCCCGGCTCCGCCCCCGGCTCCGCCCCCGGCTCCGCCCCCGGCTCCGCCCCCGGCTCCGCCCCCGGCTCCGCCCCCGGCTCCGCCCCCGGCTCCGCCCCCGGCTCCGCCCCCGGCTCCGCCCCCCGCTCCGCCCCACGCTCCGCCCCACGCTCCGCCCCACGCTCCGCCCCACGCTCCGCCCCACGCTCCGCCCCACGCTCCGCCCCACGCTCCGCCCCACGCTCCGCCCCACGCTCCGCCCCACGCTCCGCCCCACGCTCCGCCCCACGCTCCGCCCCACGCTCCGCCCCACGCTCCGCCCCACGCTCCGCCCCACGCTCCGCCCCACGCTCCGCCCCACGCTCCGCCCCACGCTCCGCCCCACGCTCCGCCCCACGCCCTGCCCTGCCCGGGATGGGGGCGGGACCAAACTTCCACTTACTCGGGGCAAAAAAAAGAGTAAGGAAAAAAAAAAGGAACAATGAAAACATGAAAAAAAATATTATAAAATAAAATAAAACAAAATAAAAATTTTAAAAAAACCTCAAAAGTTATTAAAAAAGAAAAAAATATAAATAAAATCTAAAATAAATTTAAAATATAATTAAAAAATTTAAAATACAAAATAAATACCATGAATGTAAAAACTGAAATAATATCCATAAATTTAAAAAAAAATAAAAGTCATTAAGATTTTAAATAGCAATAAAGAAAAAATTTTAAATTTTAAAAATAAATAATAGACTAAAAATATAAAAATTAAAGAAATAAACCAAAAGTATTTTAAAAAGACAAAACAAAAAATATATTAAAACATTAACCACAATACAATATTTAACATAAAATACAAAAATACAAAAATTAAAAAAAAATAAACAATAAGTAAAATAAAATACAAAATTAAATAAACACAGCCCTCCCCTCATGCCACTGCCTAACACAGGCCCCAGGAGTTTTCTTGATTAGGCAGGGATAGGGAAAATAAACCCAGTGCCTCCCAGAAAATAAGGTTTTCTAGACAATTCTTGGAAACAAATTCTGTTTTAGTAGGAAGCTCACTTGGGATGAACACCCACATGTGCCAAGGCAGGAAAGAACCACCCCATTGTGTCCAAGGAACAGCAACTAGGCCAGGATTTAAGTTTTAATGGGACTTATCTAATTAAAAACACACTCAGTTGAACTTGAAAACGAGATGAATCAAGGCAATTAAACACTTTACAAGTTTTCCTGGGAATTCCCAGAATTCTGTGGATATGGTGCTGACACATTCCTGATTTACCAACCTTAATTGGGGAAATTCCCTTGAAAATGTCCCCTAAGAATTAGCAAAATTCCAATTAGGATAGAAAATAGGAAGAAAAAATATAGCCTTACTAAAATCAGAGAGAGGAAAAACATCAAATAAAAGGAAGGAATAATATCCAACTCCCAGCTTGCCTGGAAAAAGCTCAGGAATTTCTAACATGGAAAACTTTTGGAACAGCCAGGAAGTCTGTGGAAGTCTATGGAATGATGATTTCAAATCTGCTTCCTCTGCTCTGATTTTCAAGGGAAGAGGGAGTTAAACATGCCAATTTACTCCTATTCCAGAATGATCTCTAGTTTGTGGGAGTAACAACCCAAAGAAACGCCAATCTTACTTGGATTTGACAGCTGAAACTCTCAGCAGAGTTGGGAAGTTTCAGTGGAACAAAAGAGCCACAAATCCTGGAATAACAAAATTCAACTCAGCAAAAGTCAGGAATTCTATTTACAAATCCATGGAGGAGGAGGAGGAGGATGACACCAGGAACACAAACCAGCTGAAAGCAACGATTTACTGTAAAGGGCTGGAAATCAAACTGACAGTCTCTGGTTATGGTCAGGCATTTCTCCAGGAGTCAGAGGGAAAAGTGGGAACCTTGGACTGGGATAAGGCCTTCCAGTGCCTCCATTTCCCACTGGCTCTCTCCTTTTTTGCCAACTACCTGCAAGAGGAAAAACAGCAGGAATAAAGTTTCAAACAGGAGGTCCTTGGTTCAGGCAGACTGAAGTGCAGCTCCCAGGGAGCGAGTCCAGGCTGGGCCCAGGGGAGCTCTGGGAATCTGGGATTGCCCGAGGGATTAAAGGGCTGGAAAAGCAGGACCCACCTGCCGGGTTTAGTGCTGGGACACAGCAAGGCCTCGGCTCAGGGGCAGCAGTTGGAGCTGGGACTGCAGGAGAACACCCCAAAGCCAGGTCAAACATCCAGCATGACACGCAGCACGCTCCAGGAGAAACTCAGGTGGGAGAAGCCCCCGGATGCTCCGTGTTCCTTGTCCTGGGCAGCTTTGCCAGGGCCTCCCTCAGAATGCTGACCTCACCCTGCAGCTCCTAAAAAATAGGAGAACTTATGGGAATCACCCAGCAATCCATGGATTTCCAGGCATTAAGAACCAAAGCAGCCGCCTCTCAGTGGTGTCCCCAAGGCCCAGCAGTGCCCAGCACCTCTGACTGGAATTTGAGGGGTCCCAGCACAGCCCCAGAGCAGCAGAAAATCCCACCTCCAGACTCACCAGAGAGATGACAGGAGCGCCCTCCGTGCGATGCCTGCCGAGCCAAGTGGAGCTGGCAGGGTGACCCATGGACATTCTGCGTTCACCTTTCAACAGAGTCAATGTGGAAACAGAACAAATCTCTCTCAGAGTCGAGATCCCTTCAGGTGCACCTGGAGATGCTGCAGTGTCCTTCAGCAGCCAGAGCAGAACAGGGTTTCTACTGTGCTGTAAGTGAGAAATACAATTGAATCAGAAGAAAATAAAAGGAAGCACCTCTCCCTCTGCTTTTTATATTAAAAAAGTCATGCATCAGAATTTTTTTAACCGTTCATTCTTGCTTTACGCTGTGTAAATTACAAGCACTCAACTTCCAGCCTGAAATTGCAACAGCTCCTCAGGCTGACTGACCTCAGCCAGACCACCAGAATCACTGAATTGTGGAAGGGAAAGCTCATCCCATTCCAGCCCCACCCAGGGCACGGACACCTTCCACCAGATCCAGGGGCAGCCACAGCTTCTCTGGGGAACCTCTGCCAGGGCCCCGCCGCCCTCACAGGGAACAATTCCTTCCTGATATTTAATCTAAACCGGCCTCCCTTCATCCTGATGAAGCCGTTCCGCTTGTCCATCACTGCGTGTCCTTGTGAGAAATCCCTCTCCATTAGGGCATAAGCGGCTGGCACAGACCCCCCCAAATCGATGTTCCGGGGGCCCTCGGGGCCACACGGGCCCTTTACCGGCTTATCCTGCCGCCTTCCCTGGGAACCCCCGGCTCGGCTCCAGCTCCGGGCACAGCGCCAGCGTGTCCCGCCCGCCCGCCCGCCCGCCGGGGGATCGGCAGCGGCCCCGACACCGCCTTGAACCGCCCGCCGAGGAAGCGGCAGTGAGGGCGGACACCGGCCGGGGCCGCCCCGGAACTGGCCCCGGCTCGTTCGGTTCGGCTGAGGTGGGGCGACGTTCGGGGAAACTCGGCTGGGCTCGGCTGTTCGGGGAAACCCGGCGATTTCCGTCAGTAGTCGGCTATTCTCGGCTGTTCGGAGAAACTCCGTCATTTCAGTCAGGGGTCGGCTATTCTCGGCTGTTCGGCTATACTCGGCGATTTCCGTAAGCCGTCGGCTCTTTTCGGCTGTTCGGCAACTCTCGGTCATTTTCGTCACACCTTGCCTTTTTTGGTGGCAGAGAGCATTACGTCACTTTCGCCCCTCCCCGCCGCCATCTTTAGAAGGTCAACAGCAGCGAATCGAGCCGCCATGTTGGTTGTGGCGCCCCTTAAGGCCCCCCCATAGGTGTCTAACACAGAAACCTGACTAAAATGAGTAACCCGAACCCGCCTGCGGCGTGGCCGAACCCACAGCCCGTGTCCCTACACCTGGAGACGCCACAGAAAATTGTTCTCGGGCGGTGCCGTGGTCGGGATTTTTGTGCAGGCAGTCTGATAGACACACATGATGGTCCTCATTTTTTCCCGCCCTTTTCGCCGCCATCTTTAGAAGGTCAAGCGCCCCGAGTCGCGCCGCCATCTTGGTTGTGGCACCCTCCCCAAATGTCCCCCTCGGCTGCTCGCACAAGCGCCTGACAACATCGCCTGCCCAAACACTGCCGTGGCGCCGCCCAGCCCCCATCCCGTGTCCACGCACCTGCGTATGCCGCGGAAAAACCGCTCCCGGGCCGCTCCCTGGTCCAGGTCGCGCGCAGGCAGCCGGCTGCCACGTGCCCTGGGTCCCCTCTTTTTTTTTCCCGCCCTTTTGGCCGTGATCTTTCGGTCCTCGGGCGGCAGCACTGCCTGTGAGCTCAGAGAACGGGGCTGCTACTCACCTCGGGTGCCGGCACGGGGGAGAATTACAGTACCGCTCTATGTCCACAGGATGGCAGCACTGCCGCACAGCTCTCGGGACGGGCACGGGGGAGAGTTGCAGTACCGATCTTTATCCACAGGATGGCAGCATTGCCTTACAGATCGGCTCGGGGGGGAGCTGCAGTATCGATCTTTATCCACAGGATGGCAGCATTGCCTTACAGATCGGCTCGGGGGAGAGCTGCAGTACCGCTCTGTGTCTACATGGTGGCTGCACTGCCGAAGGGAGCGGAGGCAAAAAAGAACGTGGCCAAAATTCCCCTTCCAAACATCCCCGAAAATAAATGCCCCAAAAGACCCCCAACCACAACAACTACGAGAACCCAGCCACCAACCAAGCAAAAACCAAAAAAGCCTTCAGTTTAGGCTGTACTTCAAAATTTCTTCTATTTCTTATTGTGATATATCTAATAACCATTACAATTTATCTATTATATCATGTACATTATATTAAGCATATTTTACATATTATAATATATGGAACAAGTAATAATATACTGTATCAATAGTGTATATATTGCTATCATCTATCATATTTTATAGTTCTATTTTTGTTACTTATATTTTTCTTATTTTTTTGTATTTGTATTTTTTCAATTCGTATTTACTTCTTGACATTTTTACCGATATTTTAAACTATATGAATCCATTAACCTAACACATCAGAACCACAGTTATTTAGAATTGAATGACCCTGGTTTTCTAAGGGGTAAATATTTAATCTTTTTTAAAATAATAGGGGCACATTTTCTCTTTCTGTGTGCTTTTGGGGAAGGAAGGTTGTTTGTGGGGGGGTTTGTTTTGGGGTTTTTTTTTGTTTCCTTAGTTTTGGATGTCTTTGCTAATAAACAAGGAGGTTCAAAGAGTTACAAAATAAAATGTCTATATTATTTTATCTCTGCCTCTGAAATACACCTCGACATGAAGTTACTGCTGGTAACACTGTGCATGGGCAGAATGAGACCTGAAAGGAAAAAACAGGCACCACGGTGTTCACACGTTTTTTAATTTAGCAGAAAATACAGAGGATTTTGGCTAACTGCACTCTCAATTCTATCCACACGTCCAGCAAACAGCAAGGTCAATTTTCAACTTCTTCCTTGCTGACAGACAACCTTCCACGTACTCGGGGGAAACAAGAGGGTGGATTTAATCCATCTGCATCTGAAACAAAGTCAGGACAACAGTCAAAGTGCTGCAGGAGAACTTGACAGCTGCAGACACTTTGTGTCCATCTAGGGATACCCTCTACAGGCCAACTACACCCCACATGACAAATTTCAACTCCCCAGGACTTGTCCCATTCCCCCTAC
The DNA here is from genome assembly GCF_965231275.1 of Zosterops lateralis. Taxonomy (NCBI): domain Eukaryota; kingdom Metazoa; phylum Chordata; class Aves; order Passeriformes; family Zosteropidae; genus Zosterops; species Zosterops lateralis. The sequence continues at coordinate 50,843 of NC_139794.1, forward strand.
ACCCAGACTGAGCAACAAGGCAGAGCAGCTCCAGGCCAAACACACCAACACCCGTGACACAGGACAGGACAAAAGGGGGGACACAACAGGGACAGAAATATCTCAGCAAGAAGAATGACCCTGAGGACCGAGAGAACTCGCAATGAGATGACCGAGGTAAGACCCATGGGGAGCTGACCAGGCTCAGAGAACCCTGCAGGAAGAAGATGCCAACGGGATCACTGATTCCAGGAAAAGCAGAGATGGATGCCTGAGAATCCTACGGTCAGAATCCTGTACCTGTCTCTGCATTCTGACAAGACCTAATCCACCTGAATGGATGGTGGCAGTGCACAGCTGTGGCTACAGCTCAGAACAAGACCTGGAAAGGCACCAGCCTGGACACTTGTGAAGAGAGATGGATTCTGAGGGGCCTCTGAGCTCCTGAGTCAAGGGTTTGATGCCTGGCCTGGTATCAGCACCAGGAAAAGGGAGATGTTAAGAACAATGCCTGGGGTCTCCAAAAGACCCCTTGAAGGGTTAAGGCAAAAGACACACAAAACTAAACACACAAAGACACAGAAAGCACAACAGACAAGTGACAGGACATGCCCTGGGACTGCTCTGCCCTGCACACCTCAGCACTGTGAGACCTTCCCTCTATGTGCCCTAAAGGGGTCACATCTTGGACATCCCCATCTCCAAACCTGATTTAAAACACCCTCCTGGTGACCCCTGACCCCACATCCCACTTTCATCCCCTCTATGGCTCCCAGCCCCCCACTTATCTCTGGGACATCTGGGGATGCCAATCCATGTCAAAAGCCAAAGAAGGCCACCTCTCCCTCGGGGAAATTCCTGCTGTCACTGGGCTGGTGTCTCTCAGTCAGCTACAATAAAGAAAAGCAAATGTGACCGTGTGATCTCAGCAGCACATGGGCCAAAAACCAGCAATTCCGCTACTCACCACCTCCTAAGCACACCCAGGTCCTCGGGCCCTGTGCTCCAGCTGTGCTCAGACACCAACAGTGCGGGGTGTGCCTGGGTTAAGAGCAGACAAGGTGATGTGGCACTGCTGAAACTTGAGCAGACCCTCCCTCCTCCTCCCTGACACACCTCAACTCCTCGGCTGTTACCAAAGCCCACCTGGATGGCCCCTTCAAATGGAGAAGGTCAAGGCTTCACCACAGAGTCCTGTAATGCTCCCCAAGGGCTCATGAATGAGGCAGACTGGGACAGTAGTCCAGTTGGTGAGAGGGGAGTTCAGTGCAGTGCAAGTGGATTGCCTAAAACACACAATAAAGGAGGCTTAGGGTTGCACCAGCAAGTGAAACTCCAGCAGAAGCAACTGCTTCTGTCCACCCATCACTGCTCACCTTGTCCACTTCACCTTGACTGCAGAGATCCAGCCTTACCTCCTAAAAACAAAGAACAGTGCTGTAACATGGCCACCATTTACACCTCCCCTGCAAACACAAACAGTGACTGACCTTCTCAGGGGAGCCCCCTCACCCGGGATGGGGCACTCTGCCATGGATTGAATCCATCTGCATCTGAAAGAAAGTCAGGACAAAAGTCAAAGTGCTGCAGGAGAACTCAACAGCTCCAGACACTTTGTGTCACCCTCTCTCTTTTTACTCCTGAGGGGTCCATCCCACTGGGGCCCTCTCCTCTCTAAGGTAACTTTAAATTGCCTCCTGGGACTGAAAAGGTTTTTCCCCTTCTCCCATCCACCAGCCCCAACACTCAGCTTTTGGAATACGAGCAGACAAAATCCCTCCTCGACAGAAATGAACGTGTTGGCTCCGTGGATTTCAAGATGTTCTCTGCTCCCACCTCAGTGCTGCCATATCCAAACTCCAGCTGTGCACCTCCTCACACTACCTGGGACCACAGAACAGAAAATGTGACTATTCCCCTCCAGAAGAGTCACCCCCAGGGCTCCTCTGCACCCCTGTCCCGGCTCCCCCTCAGACCTCCACCCACTCCAGAGGCTGCCCAGAGTGAACCCAGCAAAAGGAAAAGGGACACACTGAGCACAGCACTCACCTGGGGGCCACCTGCCCAAGTGCCAACTCACCCCCTCCCTCTATTCCTTGGCACACCTGGGGCAGCAGCAGCACCTGCAAAGAAACAAAAAAGGAAAAATCATGCTGAGTTCCTGTGAAACAGCAACCTCCCTGCTCTGACTGAAGCACAGCACAAGTGAACCTTAATGTTGCACCCATCCACCCTCCTCTGGCATCCTGGGCCAGCACATCTGCCAAAGGGACCACCTAAAATAAAATAAAACAGAACAGAGAATGCTTAGAGTAGAACCAGCAAGTGAGACTTGAGCAACAGCAACTGCTTCTGTCCACCCATCACTGCTCACCTTGTCCACTTCACCTTGACTGCAGAGACCCAGCTTGGCCTCCTAAAAACAAAGACAAAGAGCAGTGCTGTAACATGGCCACCATTTACACTCCCCTGCAAACACAAACAGTGACTGACCTTCTCAGGGGAGCCCCCTCACCCAGGATGGGGCACTCTGCCATGGATTTAATCCATCTGCACCTGAAAGAAAGTCAGAACAAAAGTCAAAGTGCTGCAGGAGAACTTGACAGCTGCAGACACTTTGTGTCCATCTAGGGATACCATCTACAGGCCAACTACACCCCACATGACAAATTTCAAGTCCCCAGGACTTCTCCCATTCCCCCCACACCCAGACTAAGCAACAAGGCAGAGCAGCTCTGAGCCAAACACACCAACACCCGTGACACAGGACAGGACAAAAGGGGGGACACAACAGGGACAGAAATATCTCAGCAAGAAGAATGACCCTGAGGACCGAGAGAACTCGCAATGAGATGACCGAGGTAAGACCCATGGGGAGCTGACCAGGCTCAGAGAACCCTGCAGGAAGAAGATGCCAACGGGATCACTGATTCCAAGAAAAGCAGAGATGGATGCCCGAGAATCCTACGGTCAGAATCCTGTACCTGTCTCTGCATTCTGACAAGACCTAATCCACCTGAATGGATGGTGGCAGTGCACAGCTGTGGCTACAGCTCAGAACAAGACCTGGAAAGGCACCAGCCTGGACACTTGTGAAGAGAGATGGATTCTGAGGGGCCTCTGAGCTCCTGAGTCAAGGGTTTGATGCCTGGCCTGGTATCAGCACCAGGAAAAGGGAGATGTTAAGAAACATAGGGGAAAACCATCTCCAAAAGACCCCTTGAAGGGTTAAGGCAAAAGACACACAAAACAAAACACACGAAGACACAGAGTGCACAACAGACAAGTGACACGACGTGCCCTGGGACTGCTCTGCCCTGCACACCTCAGCACTGTGAGACCTTCCCTTTACGTGCCCTAAAGGGGTCGCATCTTGGACATCCCCATCTCCAAACCCGACTCAAAAATCCCTCCCAGTGACCCCTGAACCCACACCCCACTTTCATCCCCTCTGTGGCTTTTAGCCCTTCACTTATCTCTGGGATGTCCAGGGATGAGAATCCACATCAGGTGCCAAAGAAGGCCACCTCTCCCTCGGGGAAATTCCTGCTGTCACCGGGCTGTTGTCTCTTAGTCAGGTGCCATGAAGAAAACCAAACATCCAGGGATGATCTCAGCAGGGCTGTTGGCTGGTCAGTGAGGAGATCTCAGTGTGAGACAAGTGACCACCTGAAACACACAAACAATAATGGAGGCTTAGAGTTACACCAGAAACACCACGACCCTGACCACACAAATATATCAATTTTAGGAAATGCAAACAAAAGTCCAGCAAAAAAAAACCCAACTCTTATTACTCGTAGTCCATTTTCCAAATATAATAAAAATAACCCCATGTCCATTCCCCTCAAAAAACCTCCAAAATACACACCCAGAACCCCCCCAATTTAAAGATCTGCCTCTAACCAAGTAAGAACCATAAACCCCACGTCATTTAAACTATAAATTCATTAAGCTAACACATCAAAACCACAGAATTTTAAATCCTTAGTCCACACTTATACACCATATACACCAATCCCATCACTATATACAAAATCAAAACCTATTTTCTATTTCTACTAACAAAACAAGAAAGTCACAACTTTTAACTGCAATAAAACCTAAAAACACCTAATTAGAAGTAAAATTATCCCATTATAACTAACTCAAAACCCCAAACACTCCAAAACAAGTACTTGAAGTGCCAAAAACCATCAAATAGTTAAAATAACTCCTTCAAAAATGCCTTCTGTACCTTTCAGACTGATTTTGAGAGCAAAGCAAGGAAAGAAAAAGCACACAGCCTGTTTTAAGAGAACAGTGGTCACTCCTCTGCATTCCATCTCCAGTATATTCAGCTGAGGCACAGACAGACTGCAGCACACAGATCTGATGGCTCTTTGTTAGTTGTTAGTTTTAGGGCAGAGAAGTTCCCTGCACTGATTTTTTTCCCCCACTTTTCTCCAGGCTCATTAAACCTGCTGCAGACTGAAAAACCCAGAGAAGCACCGAGAGCTGCACCTGCAGCCCAGGGGGCCTGGACCTCAGCATTTTATCAATGCTGGAAGAGCTGACAAGAGACCAAAGGAGCTACAACCCACAGCAAGGACATTCTGAATTTACCATCTCGCCACAGAATAACAGAAAGTTTTATTATTTTATGTCATTCACTCTTTATGCTTGTCAGCACTTTGTTAAATAAATAGTTTTTCCCATTTTTCTCCAAAGAAGTTCTTTACCAAACCAATTTAAAAGAAAGACCATTTTAGTTTACTCTCTAAAAAAAAAATCCATCCAAAAGTTTCCTCTCAGGTTTACCCGAAACCACAACAACAAACAATTCAATCCATAGAAATAAAAGTAGCACAAATATACTTAAATTAACAGCACCAAAACCAATTATTCCTAACTCAATGAACTCTTAATTCCTCAAAACCATCAAAACAAACAAACCACCTATAAATACACACAAAACCAAAAGATCCATTAGACTACAAACAATATCTCCTAAATTATCCAAAACTATAAAATGTATACTGTAGTCAAGCAGGCTAAATAAACAAACCCCTATAACACAATAAAAAATCATTTAATTGTAAATATTAAGAAACCCTAAAAAATTAACTACATCACACCATCTCAAACCCACTAAAACAAACACTAGATGCTCCCTATGATAAAAGCCACCACTAAATAAATAAAAGCCTCCCCTATACCTCACACCACAGCCAATTACACCACTGTAAACCTTAGACAATAAACCCTGGAAAAACAATATATCCCCCAAAAATAATTCAACAACAAAACTCAGTTCAAAAATACTCTGACCAATGTGAACTATGAAACCAAACATGAATTAAATACACCACATATCCCTCATCACACCACCTACAAACAGAATAAAACTACACAATAAATCACTAAAAACCACCAAACAGAAAAACCAGCTCTACCCAACCTGAATCCCTCCACACAACACACAAAACCCCAACAACACATTTCAGAAGTCTCTCAAAAAAGCTACTTAAATCAGTTCTACCTCAAATACAAACAAACCCACACATAAAGTTACCTTTGCTCAAAAACCAAATTATATATAACAAATAACACCAAAAAAAGTCACACAAAACACTACGCACCACCTAAGAACATCATATTGAATAAAAGCCACACAGAACTGCCACTATTCATTTAAATTCCAGGTGAAAAGAAAATCCCTCCACTTTAAACACAGACAGCAACAGAAAAAAAGGAGTTTCTTCAATCAATTTGAATTCCTTTTGTCTCCATAACTCCTTTTTCGTCTGGGAGCACCGGGGAGGGTTTATTAAGATGAAGCTGAAAAGGAAAAAAAAGTCCCCTCTATAAACCCACACTGGTTGACCGTGTGCTGCTGCTCAGTGTAAAAGTTTGATCCCCATCGCCTCCCAAGCAACGCTCCAAACCCACGTGCTCCCCATGAACCACAGCCAGGACCTCAGCGTGAGCTCCTCACTCCCCACGCCTGGATATCAGAATGAGCTGGGGCTGCCCTCTTCACCTGGAACCGCCCCTGGCTGGAACTGCCCCATCATTATCCATCACAGCCCCACCCGTGCCTGCTCTGTCCCCCCTCACTGTTCACAGCTCACACCTGGGGCTGCTCTCTCCCCTCCCCATCCTGTGGCATCTCTCACCTGCAGCTGCTGCCGCTCCGAGGGTGAAGCAGAGGGGACTTGCTGTTCATTCCCGGGACGGTTCATGGTCTGCAGCTGACACGATGGGGCACCGGGCTTCCCTTGCTGTGGATAAGGACCCCTCTTCTCCTGCAGGTGCCCGAGGCTGGAACGGGGATTCCACCCCCGAAAATCCATATGCCTGAGGTTCATAATTCCCAAGGAAATTCCCCAGAAATCGTTACCCTTCATTTACAAATATTCCTTTGGAATCACTCCTGACTTGTCCTTCTGTGGAAGCGTTTCAAACATTCATTGGAGAGCTCAGGAGCCGAGTTGGCTCGTTTATGACTTGGCTGACAAGCCCAGACAAAACCCAAACACCGAGAACTCCGGCCCTGCCCGGCCCTGCCCCGTGAGCTCCCCGGCTCCGCCCCCGGCTCCGCCCCCGGCTCCGCCCCCGGCTCCGCCCCCGGCTCCGCCCCCGGCTCCGCCCCCGGCTCCGCCCCCGGCTCCGCCCCCGGCTCCGCCCCCGGCTCCGCCCCCGGCTCCGCCCCCGGCTCCGCCCCACGCTCCGCCCCACGCTCCGCCCCACGCTCCGCCCCACGCTCCGCCCCACGCTCCGCCCCACGCTCCGCCCCACGCTCCGCCCCACGCTCCGCCCCCACGCTCCGCCCCACGCTCCGCCCCCGGCTCCGCCCCACGCTCCGCCCCACGCTCCGCCCCACGCTCCGCCCCACGCTCCGCCCCACGCTCCGCCCCACGCTCCGCCCCACGCTCCGCCCCACGCTCCGCCCCACGCTCCGCCCCACGCCGTGCCCTGCCCGCGATGGGGGCGGGACCAAACTTCCACATACTCGGGGGAAAAAAGAGAAAGGAAAAAAAAAAAGGAACAATGAAAACATGAAAAAAATTTATAAAATACAATAAAACAAAATAAAAATTAAAAAAAAAACTCAAAAGTTAATAAAAAAAGTAAAAAAAGAAAAGAAATAAAATCCAAAATAAATTTAAAATATAATTTAAAAATGTAAAAATACAAAATAACATGAATGTAAAAACTGAAATAATATCCATAAATTTTAAAAAAAAAAAGTCATTAAGACTTTAAATAGTAATAAAGAAAAATTTGAAAAATTTAAAAATAAATAATAGAATAAAAATATAAAAATTAAAGAAATAAACCAAAAGCATTTTAAAAAGACAAAACAAAAAAAAATTAAAACATTAACCACAATACAATATTTAACATAAAATACAAATATAAAAAAGTAAAAAATAAAATAAACAATAAGTAAATTAAAATACCAAATTAAATAAACACAGCCCTCCTCTGATGCCACTGCCTAACACAGCTCCAGGTGTTTCCTCGATTAGGCAGGGATAGGGAAAACAAACCCAGGGCCTCCAGGAAAAAAAGGTTTTCTAGAAAATTCACAGTTTTGCTTGGAAACAAATTCTGTTTTATGGGGAAGTTCACTTGGGATGAACACCCACATGTGCCAAGGCAGGAAAGAACCACCCCATTGTGTCCAAGGAACAGCAACTAGGCCGGGATTTAAGTTTTAATGGAACTTATGTAATTAAAAACACACTCAATTGAACTTGAAAACGAGATGAATCGAGGCAATTAAACACTTTACAAGTTTTCCTGGGAATTCCCAGAATTCTGTGGATATGGTGCTGAACAATTCCTGATTTACCAACATTAATTGGGTAAATTTCCTTGGAAATGTCCCCTAAGAATTAGCAAAATTCCAACTTGGATGAAAAATAGGAAAAAAAAAATATAGCCTTACTAAAATCAGAGAGAGGAAAAACATCAAATAAAAGGAAGGAATAATATCCAACTCCCAGCTTGCCCGGAAAACAAGCTCAGGAATTTCTAACATGGAAAACTTTTGGCACAGCCAGGAAGTCTGTGGAAGTCCATGGAATGATGATTTCAAATCTGCTTCCTCTGCTCTGATTTTCAAGGGAAGAGGGAGTTAAACATGTCTATTTACTCCTATTCCAGAATGATCTCTAGTTTGTGGGAGTAACAGCCCAAAGAAACTCCAATCTTACTTGGATTTGACAGCTGAAACTCTCAGCAGAGTTGGGAAGTTTCTATGGAACAAAAGAGCCACAATTGCTGGAATAACAAAATTCAACTCAGCAAAAGTCAGGAATTCTATTTACAAATCCATGGAGGAGGAGGATGACACCAGGAACACAAACCAGCTGAAAGCAACGATTTACTGTAAAGGGCAGGAAATCAAATGGACAGTCTCTGGTTCTGATCAGGCGTTTCTCCAGGAGTCAGAGAGAAAAGTGAGAACCTTGGACTGGGATAAGGCCTTCCTGTGGCTCCACTTCCCACTGGCTCTCTCCTTTTTTGCCAACTACCTGCAAGAGGAAAAACAGCAGGAATAAAGTTTCAAACAGGAGGTCCTTGGTTCAGGCAGACTGAAGTGCAGCTCCCAGGGAGCGAGTCCAGGCTGGGCCCAGGGGAGCTCTGGGAATCTGGGATTGCCCGAGGGATTAAAGGGCTGGAAAAGCAGGACCCACCTGCCGGGTTTAGTGCTGGGACACAGCAAGGCCTCGGCTCAGGGGCAGCAGTTGGAGCTGGGACTGCAGGAGAACACCCCAAAGCCAGGTTAAACATCCAGCATGACACGCAGCACGCTCCGGGAGAAACTCAGGTGGGAGAAGCCCCCAGATGCTCCGTGTTCCTTGCCTTCAGCAGCTTTGCCAGGGCCTCCCTCAGAATGCTGACCTCACCCTGCAGCTCCTACAAAATAGGAGAACTTATGGAAATCACCCAGCAATCCATGGATTTCCAGGCATTAAGAACCAAAGCAGCCGCCTCTCAGTGGTGTCCCCAAGGCCCAGCAGTGCCCAGCACCTCTGACTGGAATTTGAGGGGTCCCAGCACAGCCCCAGAGCAGCAGAAAAACCCACCTCCAGACTCACCAGAGAGATGACAGGAGCGCCCTCCGTGCGATGCCTGCTGAGCCAAGTGGAGCTGGCAGGGTGACCCATGGACATTCTGCGTTCACCTTTCAACAGAGTCAATGCGGAAACAGAACAAATCTCTCTCGGTGTCGAGATCCCTTCAGGTGCACCTGGAGATGCTGCAGTGTCCTTCAGCAGCCAGAGCAGAACAGGGTTTCTACTGTGCTGTAAGTGAGAAATACAATTGAATCAGAAGAAAATAAAAGGAAGCACCTCTCCCTCTGCTTTTTATATTAAAAAAATCATGCAGTAGAATTTTTGTAACCGTTCATTCTTGCTTTACACTGTGTAAATTACAAGCACTCAACTTCCAGCCTGAAATTGCAACAGCTCCTCAGGCTGACTGACCTCAGCCAGACCACCAGAATCACTGAATTGTGGAAGGGAAAGCTCATCCCATTCCAGCCCCACCCAGGGCACGGACACCTTCCACCAGATCCAGGGGCAGCCACAGCTTCTCTGGGGAACCTGTGCCAGGGCCCTGCCGCCCTCACAGGGAACAATTCCTTCCTGATATTTAATCTAAACCGGCCTCTGAGGCATAAATTGAAAAATCACAACTAATCCTTTATAGTAAATTAAAGAGCATATGCAGTATATTAGAACCTATTCCAAGTAGTATTTTAAAATATATAAGACAGCATTTAGTAACATGGTGCTTATTATTTTTTGCATATATTTAAACATTACAAATATGAAACCTTCAGCACAATCAGAAAATGAACTAGAAGAACTAACCTAAACAACAGAATAACAGCATTAAGAGCACAAATAAAGAAAACAACACAGACTCTAAAACAATACGTTCTCTTAAAATTGTGCCAAAAAAGCCAAAGCACACATGAGAAAGATAAAGGTGAAAAAATGAATTAAAAAAGACCCCCACAACGGCCTGGAGACCACCACCACTAAAAACTGAGCATGCCCAGAAAAACATAAAATAATTACTATACCAAACGAAAATAACCAAGATCAAAAAATAAATATGTATGGACAAAGTCTGTAAGATATCCTGCATATGTAAAACCCCAGAAAATAAGAAAGGGGGCAAATCCCCTGGGGGGTATGCGTGTCTTTGATAAAATTATTCCCCACGTCAATAAATACAAACCGCTCTAACAACTCGGATTAGTTGTGGAGTTCTTTCCGCGTCGTTTCAGCCTCCCTTCATCCTGATGAAGCCCTTCCCCTTGTCCATCACTGCGTGTCCTTGTGAGAAATCCCACTCCATTAGGGCATAAGCGGCTGGCACAGACCCCCCCAAATCAATGTTCCGGGGGCTCTCGGGGCCACACGGGCCCTTTACCGGCTTGTCCTCGTCGCCTTCCCCGGGAACCCCCCGCGCTCGGCTCCAGCTCCGGGCACAGCGCCAGCGTGTCCCGCCCGCCCGCCGGGAGATCGGCAGCGGCCCCGACATCGCCTTGAATGGCCCGCCGAGGAAGCGGCAGTGAGGGCGGACACCGGCCGGGGCCGCACCGGAACTGGCCCCGGCTCGTTCGGTTCGGCTGAGGGGGGGCGACGTTCGGGGAAACTCGGCTGGGCTCGGCTGTTCGGGGAAACCCGGCGATTTCCGTCAGCCGTCGGCTATTCTCGGCTGTTCGGGGAAACCCGGCGATTTCCGTCAGTAGTCGGCTATTCTCGGCTGTTCGGAGAAACTCGGTCATTTCCGTCAGTAGTCGGCTATTCTCGGCTGTTCGGAGAAACTCGGCGATTTCCGTCAGTAGTCGGCTATTCTCGGCTGTTCGGAGAAACTCGGTCATTTCCGTCAGTAGTCGGCTATTCTCGGCTGTTCGGAGAAACCCGGCAATTTCCGTCAGTAGTCGGCTATTCTCGGCTGTTCGGCAACTCTCGGCGATTTCCGTCAGCCGTCGGCAATTCTCGGCTGTTCGGCAACTCTCGGTCATTTCCGTCACCCCCCGGCTATTTTCGGATCCGAGGAGCATTACGTCACTTTCGCCCCTCCCCCGCCGCCATCTTAGTTGTGGCTGAAGCCAAGTCCGGTCGAGCCGCCATCTTTGTTGTGGCAAACTTAAGGCCCCCATCGGTGACTAACACAAGCGCCTGACTAAACCGACTAACCTGAACCCGCCTGCGGCGCAGGCGAACCCACAGCCCGTGTCCCTACACCTGAAAACGCCACAAAAAATTGCCCACGGGGGCCGGCGTGGTCGGCATTTTTGTGCAGGCAGTCTGATAGACACACATAAGGTCCTCTCTCTTTCCCGCCCTTTTCGCCGCCATCTTTAGAAGGTCAAGCGCCGCGAGCCGCGCCGCCATACTGGTTGTGGCACCCCCCCCAAATGTCCCCCGCGGCTGCTCGCACAGGCGCCTGACTACATCGACTGCCCCAACACTGCCGTGGCGCCGCTCAGCCCCCACCCCGTGTCCACGCACCTTCTTTTGCCGCGAAAAAAAATCGCTCCCGGGCGGCTCCGTGGTCCAGGTCGCGCGCAGGCAGCCGGCTGCCACGTGTCCGGGGTCCTTGCACTTTTTTCCCGCCTTTTTGGCCGTGATCTTTCGGTGCTCGGGCGGCAACACTGCCCGTGAGCTCAGAGAACGGGGCTGCTGCGCACCTCGGGTACCGGCACGGCGCAGAATTGCAGTACCGCTGTATGTCCACAGGATGGCAGCACTGCCGCACAGCTCTCGGGACGGGCACGGGGGGGAACTGCAGTACCGATCTTTATCCACAGGATGGCAGCATTGCCTTACAATTCGGCTCGGGGGAGAGCTGCAGTACCGCTTTTTATCCACAGGATGGCAGCATTGCCTTACAGATCGGCTCGAGGGGGAGCTGCAGTACCGCTCTAGATCCATACGATGGCAGCATTGCCTTACAGATCAGCACGAGGGGGGGCTGCAGTATCGCTCTGTGTCCACACGGTGGCAGCACTGCCGCAGGGAGCGGAGGCAAAAAAGAACGTGGCCAAAAATCCCCTTCCAAACATCCCCGAAAATAAATGCCCCAAAAGACCCCCAACCACAACAACCACGAGAACCCTGCCATCACCCAAGCCGAATCCAAAAAAAGCCTTCAGTTTAAGCTGTATTTCAAAATTACTTCTATTTCTTATTTTGATATTTCTATTAATCATTACAATTTATCTATTATATCATGTACATTATAGTAGGTACATTCTACATATTATAATATATGGAACATGTAATAAGAGAGTGGAGCTATTGGTATTATTTTTCATATTTTATAGTTCTTTTTTGTTACTTATATTTTTCTTATTTTTTGTATTTGGTTGGGTTTTTTTCAATTTGTGTTTACTTCTTTATATTTTAAACTATATGAATTCATTAACCTAACACATCAGGCACACACTTCATGAGAATTGAATGACCCTAGTTTTCTAAAGGGTAAATATTTAATATTTATTAAATTATTCTGTGTGCTTTTGGAGAGGGGGGTTGTTGGTTAGGGGTTTTGTTTTGGGGTTTTTTATTTGCTTAGATTTGGATTTCTTTGTTAAAATAAAATGTTTACTTAGTTTTATTGCTACCTCTGAAAAACACGTGACATCAAATTACTCCTGCTAATACTGTGCATGGGTGGCATGAGACCTGAAAGGAAAAAGACGGCACCCCACTCTTTACACCTGTCTCTGTTAAGGCTTTTTAATTTAGCAGAAAATACAGAGGTTTTTCATTAACTGCACTGTCAATTATATCCAGACATCCAATGGACATGGACGTCACTCTTCAACTTCTTTCTTGCCAACAGCCAAACTTCCACCTACTTGAGCTAAGAAAGAGTATGGAAAAAAAAGAACAAAGAAAACATAAAATATGTAGAGGGAGAAACAGGATTAAAAATTTAATGGTTTCTGTGTAGAAGTCCACCAGAAGGGTGGCCACTGTGCAGAGAATGGAAGTCTCCTGGAAAACAGAGAATGCTTGGCCTTTTTTCATGTTATCCTTTATTATTTTTATATTAAAGCACGGCACAAATAAATTTAATGTTCTTTGATGTCACTCTTTTTCTGGTTTTTCTCTCCTGTTGGGCCAAACTTCCACATATTCTGGGTAAGAAATAGTATTTTAAAAAGGAACCAAAAAAACATGTAAAAATAAAAATAAATAAAACCGAGTAAGTTTTAAAACTTTAAAAATACAAATAATAAAAAAATGAAAATAAATAAAAACATAAAAATTAAAATAAAAATCTAAAAGTAATATAAAATAAAGTAAAAAAATTTAAAAAAAGAAAAATATAAAATCTTTTAAAGAGTACAAAAGAACAGCTGGACTGGGATAAGGCCTTCCAGTGGCTTTGCTTCCTACTGGCTCTGTCCTCTTTTGCCAACTACCTGCAAGAGGAAAAACAACAGCAATAAAGTTTCAAACAGGATATCCTTGGTTGAGGGACTTCAGAATAAGATTTTTAACAAAAAAGTTGGCCAAAAACAGAGAGTCTCAAAATCAAGATATAAGCCTCGCAGCTATTAAGAAAAGTTGTCTTTGGTGTGTGTAACTTGCAGGCTCCTCATGTTTTCAGTCCTTACCATTTATTTTTTACCAAGTTGATGGTTAAAACCTTGTAGAAAGCTTAAAAAAAAAAAAAAAAAAAAAAAAAAAAAAAAAAAAAAAAGAAATCCAGGACAAAGCCAGGCATTTTCCCAAGCCCCCTCAGTGTGGAGCTGTGTCAGCCCCCAGTGTTTGGTCCCCCAGCCCAGCCCAGAGCAGGCTCCAGCTGCTCCCCAGGGGGGGTTACCAAGGGACTCACTTGTTTGGAGCTGTAAATGCAGGTGCCCTGCACTGCAGTGCCAATAAATGTGAGATATGGGACTCTCATCATCAACAGTGACTGACCTTCTCAGGGGAGCCCCTCACCCGGGATGGGGCACTCTGCCATGGATTTAATCCATCTGCACCTGAAACAAAGTCAGGACAAAAGTCAAAGTGCTGCAGGAGAACTTGACAGCTCCAGACACTTTGTGTCCATCTAGGAATACCCTCTACAGCCCAACTACACCCCACATGACAAATTTCAACACCCAAGACTTGTCCCATTCCCCCCACACCCAGACTGAGCAACAAGGCAGAGCAGCTCCAGGCCAAACACACCAACACCCGTGACACAGGACAGGACAAAAGGGGGGACACAACAGGGACAGAAATATCTCGGCAAGAAGAATGACCCTGAGGACCGAGAGAACTCGCAATGAGATGACCGAGGTAAGACCCATGGGGAGCTGACCAGGCTCAGAGAACCCTGCAGGAAGAAGATGCCAACGGGATCACTGACCCCAAGAAACACAGAGATGGATGCTGAGAATCCTACAGTCAGAATCATCTAATTATCTTTGTATTCTGACAAGACCTAATCCACCAGAATGGATGGTGGCAGTGCACAGCTGTGGATACAGCTCAGAACAAGACCTGGAAAGGCATCAGCCTGGACACTTGTGAAGAGAGATGAGTCCAATAGGTGTCCAAGCTCCTGAGTCAAAGGCACCTGGCTGAGGAACGCAGAGATCAGAAATGCTGAGATTGATTCCAGGGGTTTTAAACGGCCCCTTGAAGGGCAAAGGGAAAAGACATGAAAGAGACAAGATGCACAAAAGACACAGAGTGCACAACAGACAAGTGACACGACGTGCCTTGGGACTGCTCCGCCCTGTGCACTTCAGCACTGTGATCAAAAATGAGACTTTCCCTTCACACAGCCCAAGGGGTCACATCTTGGACATCCCCATCTCCAAACCTGATTTAAAAACCCCTCCCGGTGACCCCTGACCCCACACCCCACTTTCATCCCCTCTGTGGCTCCCAGCCCTCCACTTATCTCTGGGACACCTGGGGATGCCAATCCATGTCAAAAGCCAAAGAAGGTGCCTCCCCCTCGGGGAAATTCCTGCTGTCACTGGGCTGGTGTCTCTCAGTCAGCTACAATAAAGAAAAGCAAACGTGACCGTGTGATCTCAGCAGCACATGGGCCAAAAACCAGCAATTCTGCTACTCACCACCTCCTGAGCACACCCAGGTCCTCGGGCCCTGTGCTCCAGCTGTGCTCAGACACCAACACTGCGGGGTGTGCCTGGGTTAAGAGCAGACAAGGTGATGTGGCACTGCTGAAACTTGAGCAGAGCCTCCCTCCTCCTCCCTGACACACCTCAACTCCTCGGCTGTTACCAAAGCCCACCTGGATGGCCCCGTCAAATGGAGAAGGTCAAGGCTTCACCACACAGTCCTGTAATGTTCCCAGGGTCCAGCTGGTGAGGGGAGCTCGGCATCGTGTGAGTGGAACACCTAAAACACACAGCACTGGATGCTCAGAGTTCCACCAGCAAGTGAGGCTGGAGCAATAGTAACTGCTTCTGTCCACCCATCACTGCTCACCTCGTCCACTTCACCTTGACTGCAGAGACCCAGCTTGGCCTCCTAAAAACAAAGACAAAGAGCAGTGCTGTAACATGGCCACCATTTACACTCCCCTGCAAACACAAACAGTGACTGACCTTCTCAGGGGAGCCCCCTCACACAGGATGGGGCACTCTGCCATGGATTGAATCCATCTGCACCTGAAAGAAAGTCAGGACAAAAGTCAAAGTGCTGCAGGAGAACTTGACAGCTCCAGACACTTTGTGTCCATCTAGGAATACCCTCTACAGGCCAACTACACCCCACATGACAAATTTCAAGCCCCCAGGACTTGTCCCATGACCCCTACACCCAGACTAGGCAACAAGGCAGAGCAGCTCCAGGCCAAACACACCAACCCTCGTGACACAGGACAGGACAAAAGGGAGGACACAACAGGGACAGAAATATTTCGGCAAGAAGAATGACCCTGAGGACCGAGAGAACTCGTAATGAGATGACCGAGGTAAGACCCATGGGGAGCTGACCAGGCTCAGAGAACCCTGCAGGAAGAAGATGCCAACGGGATCACTGATCCCAAGAAACGCAGGGATGGATGCCTGAGAATCCTACAATCAGAATCCTCTACGTATTTCTGCATTTCTTACAAGACCTAATCTGCAGTAATGGATCATGGTTGCGCACAGCTGTGGATACAGCTCAGAACAAGACCTGAAAAAGCACCGCACGGGATGCTCGTGAAGAGAGATGGATTCTGAGGAGCCTCTGAGCTCCTGAGTCAAAGCTTTGATGCCTGGCCTGATATCAGCACCAGGAACAGGGAGATGTTAAGAATGAAGCTTGACATTTCCAGAAGACCCCTTGAAGGGTTAAGGCAAAAGACACACAAAACAAAACACACAACAGACACAGAGTGCACAACAGACAAGTGACACGACGTGCCCTGGGACTGCTCTGCCCTGCACACCTCAGCACTGTGAGACCTTCCCTTCACGTGCCCTAAAGGGGTCACATCTTGGACATCCCCATCTCCAAACCTGACCCAAAAATCCCTCCCGGTGACCCCTGACCCCACACCCCACTTTCATCCCCTCTGTGGCTCCAAGCCCTCCACTTATCTCTTGGGTATCGAGGGATGAGAATCCACATCGGGTGCCAAAAAAGGCCACCTCTGCCTCTGGGAATTCCCTGGTGTCACTGGGCTGCTGCCTCTTAGCCAAGTACCATAAAGAAAACCAAACATCCAGGGATGATCTCAGCAGGGCTGTTGTCTGGTGGGCGACAGGATCTCAGTGTGATACAAGTGGAGACATGAAACACACAAACAATAATGGATGGTTAGAGTTACACCAGAAACACCACTACCCTGACCACACAAATATATCAATTTTAGAAACAAAAACACAAACAAAAGTCCACAAAAAAAAAGTACCAAGTCTTCGTACTTATAGCCAAGCTACCAAATATAATAAAGATAACCCAATGTCCATTCCCCTCAAAAAGCCTCCAAAATATAGACTCAGAACCCCCCAACTTAAAGACCTGTCTCTAAACAAATAAGAAGCAGAAAACCCATGTCTTTTGACCTATATAAATTCATTAACCTATCAAAAATTAACAGCACCAAAACCAATTATTTCTAATCTAATAAACTCACAATATCTCAAAGCCATCAAAACAAACAAACCACCTAAATTCACACAAAACCAGAAGATCCATTTAAGTACAAACAATATCTCCTAAATTATCCATAACTATAAAACATGCACCATAGTCAAGCATGCTAAATAAACAACCCCTATAATACAATAAACAGTAATCTAATTATAAATTTTAATAAATCCTATAAAATTACCTACATCACACTGTGGCTAGGCCACTAAAACAAACATAACACACTTGCCATGATAAAAGCCACCACTAAAAAAAAAACCTCCCCTATGCCTCACACCACAGCCTATTACACCACTGTAAACCTTTGAAAACGTACCCTTGAAAAACACATTTTCCCTAAACAACAATTCAACAACAAAACTCAGTTCAAAAATACTCTGGCCAACATGCAAACTGTGAAGCCTAACATGAAATAAGTACACCATATATCCCTCATCATGTGGCATCTACAAAATAAATAACACTACACAATAAAACATTAAAAAACACCTTAAAACCGCAAAAAAGAAAAAACTATCTCTATCCAACCTGAATCCCTACGTATAATACACAAAACCCCAATAATACATACCAGAAGCCTCTCAAAAAAAAGCTACTTGAATTAATTCTATCTCAAATAGAAAAAAATCCACTATAACATCAACTTCACTCAAAAACCAAACTGCACATAATAAATAACACAAAAAAAAAAATCAAACAAAACACTACATACCACCAAAGAACATAATACCGAATAAAGAACACATAGACATACCACAACTCATTGAAATTCTAGGTGAAACTTCCTCCAGTTTAAACAGAGACAATGATAGAAGAGGATTTTTTTTTTTTTTTTTCTTTTTTTCTCCTTAATTTCAACTCCTTTTGTCTCTATAACTCCTTTTTCTTCCCGGAACACCAGGGAGGGATTACTAAGATAAAGCTGAAAAGGAAACAAAGCCCCCTCTATAAACCCACACTGGCTTACCTTCTGCTGCTGCTCGGTATAAAGGTTTATCCCTCATCACCTCCCGAAATGATGCTCCAAATCCACGTGCTCCCACCTTCACTCCATGAACCACATCCAAACATCCCAGACCCCCAGATGAGCTCCTCACTCCCCACGGCTCCATACGGAGCTGAGCGGGGACTCCCCTCTTAAACCGCCCCCGGCCAGAACCGCCCCCTCGTTATCCATTACAGCTCCACCTGTGCCCAGTCTGTCCCCTCCTCATCCTAGTGGCTCACACCTGTGGGGGAGTGGGGCCGGGGGGAACCGGAGCCGGGATCTCTGCCGGGGCCGGGGGAAGGCCGGGGCAGGGGCCGGTGGAGACCGGGGCCAGGGAACCGGGGCCGGGGGGAACCGAGGGAGAGCGGAGCCCCCGGGCCCTCAGCGCGGGCTGGGGCCGGGCCAGGGGCGGGGGGCGGCCGGGGAACCGGGGCCGAGGGATCGGAACCAGTGCCAGGGCCAGGGGGACCGGGGCCGGGGGGGAACCGGGGCCGGGGCATCGGGGCCGGGGGGAACCGGAGCCAGGGAACCGGGGCCGGGGGGATCGAGGCCAGTGCCAGGGCCGGGGAACCGGGGCCGGCGCTGAGGGAGGGGCGGAGCTCCCGGGCCCTCAGGGCGGGCCGGGGCGGGGCCGGGGCGGTCCCGGGGCCCGCTGTCCAATCAGCGCTGCCCATGCCTGAGCGAGCCCGCCAATCGCGGGCCGGGCGGGGGTTCAAAAGGGTCCCGGAATAGGCTGCCGGGTGTGTGGCTCGGTGTGGAGCTCTCTGGGCGGTCTGTGTGGTGCCCCTGGGCTGTTTTAGTGCGGTGAGAACGTCTTCATTTATTTCCCTGTAGGGTATTGAGGACTGTATTGAGGTATACGTTATATGGTGGGTAGTAACAGGTGCAGCTGGGGTTGGGTTGAGAGCCCGTTGTTCCGTGCCGTGGTTGGAATTTGCCTTAGAATTGCACGACCTTTTCCTCTGGGGGGCTGGGAATATGCTGGGAGCGTGAATATGCTGAGCCTTGGTGTTTTTGCAAGTGAGAGGGAGACACGTACTTTTGGGGTATGTTGTTTGGGGAAGGTACAGAAGTTTGCCTATCTCGGTTTTTTCCCTTTAATCTCTTGCAGTGTATGGGTCTCGCTGGGGTCTGATACTGAATGTATTAATTAGCCTTTAACTTGGAAAGAATATGGCAGGAAGAAACAGTCTTTTGAGGTTGATTTATGAAGTGACTTAAGTAATAAAATTTCTGTGGAATTTGCTATACAGTTTGTAAGAGCTGCTTACTGGAAGAGGAGGCAGCTTTTGAGTAATGTCAGTTGTTTCTGCTGGTTCAAGTTTACTTTTTCAAGGCATTGATTGCCTGAGCCCTGGGTAGGGCAATAGTGTTTGAGGGTGAGGGAGGCAAGGACAGAGGGGCTGGAGGTGTGTGAGACCTCCCTTAGGTGTCCCCACTCTGGGAAGGGGCTGCATGTCAGATGGAACTCAGGACAGCCTGGGGTTTGTTTGCTTTTGGGCTGGTGGTGTGTTTTGGGGGGTTTTGTCCTAAGGGCACAGAGTATTTAACTCTTCTTGCCTAGAGGAGCTTTTTTTTTGTCTTAGCTTTGCCATGAAGTGTGAAGGTTTTATACCCTAAACTTTATGTTCTGGGTCTAGTGTTTGGGGCTTTTGTCTTGCTCCAGAGTATTTCCTGTTGTAAATGTCTTTTTGAGTTCTCAGGAGATATGTTTGAAGATATGGAAGAATTTCTAAGTCTGTGGATATTTTTTAATGGTTTTTCTTATTGTTTGGTTTTATTTATGGAGCAAGATTGGGTTTGTTTATGCTCTGTAGCTCAGTATATACAGAGGGTGTATTGACCCCCACATTAAGCAGTGTAAGTGCACAGAGGTTTAGTGGATTTATTATCTGAGGAATAATGGATTGAGTCTGTTCCACTTTCTTTTTCCACCCTGTGGGATCGTGGTGTTCTTGTGCACGTGGAGCTTTGGCCACACTTGGGGAGATGTAAAATAAGCACTTGGGTTCCTCTGGTTATTTGATGGGAAATGTGTTTGGGGAAGACCCCTGTGGATCAACTGCTCTGGTTACCTGATGGGAAGTGGGTGTTTGGAGCAGCCCCCTGTGGATAAACTGCTGTTGTGTTTCAGAACAGCACCAGTGCTGGGTTTGGCAGCGTGGCTGAAGGGTTTGTGAGAGCAGAGCAGGGAATGGACCCATCAGCTCCAGCAGGGTGAGGAGTGTCTGCTTCTATTTCCAGGAGGCTGAACCCAAAGCCTGTTACCTTAATGGACAGTACTAATTGCACCTTTTCTTCTCTCAAGGTCCCTGGCAAGTGTTGGACAAGAACTGAAACGAGACTTGTTGCTCCCTGGCAGGGAGAGAAGCAGCAGATGGAGTCGGGGGAGTTTCTGCGAGTCCCAGCTTGATGAGTCCCTGTTTGTGAGGCTTGACAGTCTCAGTAGCTTTTCATGGTTTCCAGGCTCTTTCACCCTGTTCCATCCAGGCCATTTCAAAGTGTGGTGCAGAGCAGGATTGTAAATACAGTTCAGCCAGAACGGGTCCAGAGCTGCAGCATCAGAGGTGTAAATGCTTGGGAATCTGCAAGTTTGCTGTGACTTGTTAAGTGCCAAGGTCTGAACAACAGGCCCTGAGCTCAAGTTGACCTGGATATGAAGGTTTAAACCAGGTGTTGTGTTTGTAGCCCCTGAGTAGTGAAATAACCAGGATCATTAGTGTTCTGGACTAGGTCAGTGCTCATTAGTGTAACGTGGCTTGACCTGTCCATGTTTAGAGGCCAGACAGGGCCCTGAGATCAGTCCTGTGGCCCTGTTGGGAGATGTGGGGCCAAAGGCAGCTCCTGCATTGCTCCTGAAGCCCTGGCCAGGCTTTGGGCACAATCCAGGAGGAGGCTGAGCCCAGCTGTGCCCGCAGTGGGAGTTGTGTGAGCCTGTTTATTGCACACAATTGTCCGACCTGGGCCCTGTCCCAGCCCAGCCCAAGCCTCTTTGCCTGCCGGTGGACGCACCCGCAGGAATTCCCAGTTCTGGGGGGGGCTCTCCAGGCTGGACTGGGACAGGGGATTCCCAGCTGCTGTGCGGCTCTGGAGGGTGGGGAAGCCTCAGGGTCCCTGGTGATCTCAGTCCCTGTAGGTGATCTTGGGCAGCAGTGCTGAGGGGCATTGCTGAGCTTCTCCTTGGGGGTTCTTTGCTGCTTTGAGTAGGGACATGCACATTTCCATCTAGCTCAGGATTGCTTGGGCAAATGAACAGAGCTCTGGAAGGGCATTGAATGTGTGGGGTTTCTGTTCTAGTCCTGGCGTAGAATCACCTTCTGTCCTAAAGGAAACAAAGAGCACTTGCTGCCGCTGGGAGACTTTGGTTCCTTTCCCTCCAAATGTTTGGAGTGCCCTGTAGCTGATGTGCTGCTATCAACATGTGCCAGGTTCCTGTCTTTGCTGTGTATTTCATTGTATTCCAGGTGGGATCGAATGTTCCTGCAGTGATTTGGGACCTGCTGAAGTGTTTTTGGAGCCAGTACTCTCACTTGGGACTCAAGGTTTCCACCCGGAATGATGCTGGAGGCTCCGGGGGACTTGGAGCCTGGTGGTTGTTGTGCCCTTCTGCCTGTGGAGCCCCTTGGGTGAGTCAGAGACTGGGAGATTTCTGTGGCCTTTGCTCGTGCCAGGTA
This sequence comes from Zosterops lateralis, assembly GCF_965231275.1. Classification (NCBI taxonomy): domain Eukaryota; kingdom Metazoa; phylum Chordata; class Aves; order Passeriformes; family Zosteropidae; genus Zosterops; species Zosterops lateralis. The sequence goes on from NC_139794.1 coordinate 72,622, forward strand.
ACAGCCACTAATGCATTCACTGACAGCTTCAGCTGTGCTATTGCTTATCCTGAGCAATGAAGTCTTTTGTGATCCAATAAGTCTCTCCTCTTTGTCTGAGTTTCTTACAGTTTCCATCAGAAATGTTGAAATTGGAATTTCTTTGGAGTCCATAGGGAAGAACAGGGAGTCATGGTCAGAACACTGAAGCACTTGGGAGAGGCAAAGCAGAGCTTTTATTTGTAAAGCTCTCGGAAGGAAACCATCAACTGAATTAGATACCAGCCTCAAAATACTTCAAGTTTTTCTTCTAATAATGACCTAATGGAAATAAAGGTAAGGATTTGGTGTGACTCGGAGATTAGGTTAGGAACTACAAACTGCTCTCAGCCAGGTGGAAGAAATGACTGCTTTTTCTTCCATTCTCTCTTTTGGGTCAGGTGAGTTTTTTGGGCAGTTTTTCAGCTTGAGTGGGAAGGTGAGTTTCCCAGATGTGCTGAGATCTGCTGTGAGTGTTGGTAGCTCATGCTGCCTCCAAAATGACAAGCTGTTTAACTCTTTCATTTCTGTGTTCTTAGAGAAGAAATGCCCTGAAGTTTTTCTCATCTCTGACTATTGCAAGGCGGGTTTGGATCTCTGCTCTGGCTGTTGTGGTGCGTAGGATGGTGGGTTTCCAGGGATGTAAACAGTGGTGATTCCAGCCTGGAGCACTGGTCTGGCTGTGCTGCAGGGGTATAATGGCCTGCTGGGCTCCTCCTCTGCTTCTGTCCCAGTGCAGACCTGTCCTGCCCTCGCCAGCAGCCCTTCCTTCCTTGGGAAGCTGATCCATCCTGTGCTCAGTGGGGAGATCTTGGCTGATGCTGTATTCTGCCTGCCTGGACTGGCAAAAGCTGCTGCCAAGTTGGACCATTGTCGTGGAGATCCTGCAGACAGGTAACAATCCTCCTTCCCCTTGCAGGTGGGTCTGTGCTGCCCTGGGAGGCTCTGGTTTGCCCTGGGTTCCCAGAGAGCATCTCCAGTGAGATGCTGAGGCCTGAACAGCAGCCTGAGCCTGAGGTGACTTCCCAGATGAACCTTGAGTATGATGCTGTTAATGCCATCCAGATACTTTAGTTAAACATAGGTGCTCTAAACATTAGTGTTAGTTGTTCTTAATGCCAAGCTGCCTGTTGTAGAGTTGTCTGTATCCTTTTGTGTGGGGTGTATCCAGAAATCCTCCCTACAGGTGTCCCTGGAGACTTGTCAGGAGAGTATTTTAGGCAAAACCCTCCTGGCTGTGGCCTGGGCTCTGGCCAAGCCCTGGCCCCAGCTGGCTGGGAAATGGGCCATCAGAACCAGATGTTTCCTGCACGAAAAGCTGAACAAGTTGTTTGGGCTTGTCAATTTGGGCCTCTGAAGCTGGACCCCTTTCTGGGCGCCCTGGAGATCCTAGCTACGGGTGGACGCACCGCGTAGGATTTCCCCCCTTGGCGGGAAGGGCTCTCCAGGTCCTGGCTGCAGAACGGGGCTCCCCAGCCACTGCAGGCTCTGGCTGATGGTGGGGTGTTCAGGGAACTGGTGATGGAGCTCAGTCACTGCTCTCTCTCCCCTGCTCCTGTAGTAATGGTCACATGCATTCCCATGCTTGTTTTGACTCATTGTTAAAGCCAAGTGAGTGATCAGCTCATTGTTTTACCAAATGTGTGCTTTTGCCTCCCCATTAATAGTAAAATAAGACCATTCTTCCTGTTGATGTCTGTGTCCATTCTCCTGCTGCCAAAACACCCGATCACTGCCCGGGGCATTGCAAGGAGAGATCCCAGGGCAGCCCCCGAGTCTCCACTTGCTCCTTTTCCCTGCTGAGCTCCTTGGGGTGAGTGCAGTGATCCCTGAGGACAGAGAAGGGTTTGGGATGGGGTGAAAAGACTTGGAGAAACCATTTTCCAGAAGGATATGAGCCTGAAGGTTTGTCTATCAGCTGCTTTTGTCCATCTCATATGTTTTAGACTTTTAGTTGTTTGGTGAGTTCAAGGGCACCAAGTTCAAAATGGAAGAGGCTTTTTCTCAGGTATGGCATAATTTTTAATGAGTTTTTTTCTTTTCGTTTTGTGGGAAGCATTAATTTTCTTTTTATGTGTTGTCCTTCAGGACACCCAGAAAAGCAGCTCAGTGGACCCTCCCACAACAGTGCAAGTGCCTGGCAGTGAAATGGATCAGTTGTTGTTGTCTGGATGGATTGAACCTGTGAGGATTTGTTGTTCCTGTGCACCTGGGGGGCTTTGGCCATGCTTGGGGAGATATAAAATAAGCACTGGGGCTGCTCTGGATGTGTGATGGGAAATGTGTGTCTGGAGCAGCCCCCTGTGGATAAACTGCTGTTGTGTTGCAGAACAGCACCAGTGCTGGGTTTGGCAGCGTGGCTGAAGGTTTGTGAGAGCAGAGCAGGGAATGGACCATCAGCTCCAGCAGGGTAAGGAGTGTCTGCTTTTGCCTCCAGAAGCTTTTGCCTTCTGGCAAGTTTAATGCCTGTGCCTGTGATTAGCATTTCTAATGGTGCCTTCTTTTATCTCTGAAAGTCACTGACCAGCATGGAACAAGAACTGACCCAGAACTCACTGGTGCCCTGGCAGAGAGAGAAGCAGCAAATGGTGTTGAGAGAATGTCTGTGAGTACGGGTGAGATCCTGGTGTTCTTGATGGCTTAAGAAATGATCTGAAGAGAAAAATATCTTTTTTCCAGGAGGATCTGATGTGGAACATATGACCAAGATGATGTGATGTGACTTCATGAAACCTCAAAATAAGGCAATATTAATGTTTTTGGATAGAAGCAAAGTATCTGCAAGCCCATGGCAGAAGCCTGTGAAAGGTGAGTGAGGGGCTAAGGACAGGAGCAGGAAAACATCTGGGTCTGTGATTTGATTTCACAAAGGGTTATGGATTCCTGTCTCAAATGTCCATATGTCAGTGGAGCTGGATCCTCACGCCCCAGTGGAGGGGCAGGGCTGTCCTGTGTTCCTGGCTTTTTAGTGGCTGGAGTTTTGCCCAAGGAAGAGCATCCTGATTTTGCTGCCGTGTTCAGCTGGCACGGAGCTGTCTGGTGCCTCCTTCCAGGAGCAGCAGGAGCCTGGATTTCTGTCCCTGGGGTTGCCTTGCTGTTGAGGACAACAGCTAAAGGTGAGTGGCAGCCCTGGGGGAGCTCTGGGAGTCAGAAGTGCCTTGGCCTCTTATCTCCTGGTGCTGCTCAGGTAATTGCTCAGGTATTCACTCGTTGATGGCCCCAAAAAGGGTCCTTTCCCCTCCCTGCCTTCTGTAATTCTGGGATCAGTCATTATTCTTTCCTGGCAGGCTAATTAGCCTCAGGAGTGGGTCCAGGAAGTGCTGCCTGAAGTGTGGCTCTAGAGGAGATGGGGAACAAGCTTTCTGCAGAGGTTAGAACAGCCTGGGACTTATTGAAGCCCTGAGGCCTGAACAAGCATCTTGAGCCAAAGCTGATCACTGGGTGAGCCTTCAAATCAGATGTTGTGTTTGTAGCCCCTGAGTAGTGAAATAGCCAGTATCATTAGTGTTCTGGACTAGGTCTGTGCTCATTAGTGACATGTGGCTTGACCTTTCTTTATTCAGAGGCCAGACAGGGCCCTGAGATCAGTCCTGTGGCCCTGTTGGGAGATGTGGGGCCAAAAGCAGCTCCTGCATTGCTCCTGAAGCCCTGGCCAGGCTTTGGGCACAATCCAGGAGGAGGCTGAGCCCAGCTGTGCCTGCAGTGGGAGTTGTGTGAGCCTGTTTATTGCACACAATTGTCCGACCTGGGCCCTGTCCCAGCCCAGCCCAAGCTTCTTTGCCTGCCGGTGGACGCACCCGCAGGAATTCCCAGTTCTGGGGGAGGCTCCAGGGCTGGACTTGGACAGGGGATTCCCAGCTGCTGTGTGGCTCTGGAGGGTGGGGAAGCCTCAGGGTCCCTGGGGATCTCAGTCCCTGTAGGTGATCTTGGGCAGCAGTGCTGAGGGGCATTGCTGGTCTGAGCTGTAGGCAATGACACTGAGTTCCTGAGGTTGGTGTCTGTGTTGTTGGTGCTGCCCCTGCCTGCTGGCAAATCTACTAAGAGGGCTTGAAGGGTTTAGGGCTGAGTTCCCTTTGGGCAGTTTGCTGCCAGCCTGGTGTGCTCCTGGAAGTGACACTGACCTGCCAGGACTGAGGAGCTGCTGGCTGGGTGCTGGGTCTGTTCTGCAGTGGGAACTGGTAGCCACTGGCAGGGCTTAGAGAGAAACCTGGAGATGGGCTGGGGGGGCCTGAACTGGGATCTTCCCCCTCCTTGACACCAGGGCATTAGGGAGGTGCATATTTCCATCTAGCTTGGGATTGCTTGGGCAAACAAAGCTCTGGAAGGTCCTTGAATGTGTGGGGCTTTTGGTCCTCCTACAAACTGGTTATCAGCAGCCTGGGGAGGTGAGTTTTGTTTCCCATGGAAAAGGGCCACTGCTCTTTTTAAGCCTCCCCCATCTTTGCCCCTCAGCCCGCAATGTCTGCATGTCACCCTTGAGCCCCACCCCATGTTGTCCCTTGGCCCCCTAACCTCCACTGTCCACCTGGTATGGGGTGGGTTTTAGGGTGCAGTTAGCTGTTGTGTCAGGCTGGTTTATCTGTCACTGCCAAGTGCCTCCCCCTTTGCCCCTCAAGCCCCCCTGTCTGTTCCTGCCCCTCAAGGCACTCCCTGCCCCTCAGCCTCTGTCACCCTCAGGCTCCCCCCCACTGCAGCCTCTCAGCTTCTCTGTGACACCCTGGAGCCCCTCCTTTGCTCCTCAAGCTCCCCCTCTGCCTCTCAGCTGCCTCATCCTCTGCGTTACACTCCAGCCCGTTGCCTCTTTGTGACACTCTCCAGCCCAGAAATACTGTCCCTATCATTTTGTTTGGGTGCTGTTCTTCCACAGGAAGGAAAACCTGGCAACTCAGTCCCTCAGGGGCAGTTGAGAGGGAGCTCCCAAGGGGTCAACTCCAGTCAGAGCTCTGGGTTGCCTGGAGAGAAGAACCAAAGACCTGGTGCCAAAATTTCTGTTCCACCTCGGAATTTACATATGGGCCAGGATTGCTCCCACACAAGAGACTGGCTGCCCAGGGTACCTGTAGAATCACTCTGAAATGTGTGGGAACAGCTCAATTGCAGCTCTTAAAATGCAGAAAACTGGGTGTTTCCTTCAATTTAATTCTTCAAAGTGAGGGGAAATGGGGTGATTTTCCTCAAGTTAAATTAAATAAATGGGTTCTTCCCTTTAATTTGATCCCCTAAGGTATCAAGAAAAAAAGTTTTCCTTCCTCTTTCCATCTCTCACATGATGGGAAAAGGGTAATTTCCTCTGCCATTTAAACCCTTAAAAAGGAGGCATAACAGGACTTTCCCCTCAATTTAAACCTTGATATGAAGATGACAGAGGGGTCACCCTCAATTTAAACCTATAAAACAGCATCATGGATGTTTTTTCTCTTTTTTTGTGTTGTGAAAAAAATGAAAAATGGGATTCTCTGCCAGTTGATATCCCTAACATCATGGAAGAGGCAAGTTTTCCTGCAACTGATACCCTTAAAATTGCAGGTGAAGGAGGATCCTCCCTAATTTAAACACAGACAATAACAGAAAATGAATTTTTCCTTTCATTTAAACTCCTTTTCTCCACATACCCCCCCCCCCCCATTTTTTTTTCCCCCGAAGAGACTGAGGGCACTCGGGAGGGGCTGACAAGATGAAATCTAAACGGCAAAAGAGCAAGATTTCCCCTGCGACCCCCCGCACTGCTCCACCTGCTCAGGTGCTGTTCCTTGGCACAGCCGTTTGTTCCTCGGCATTTCCTTGGATCTTTTTTCCATGCCCAGGCGCATCTGGTGCTCCCCCAGCCCCTGCGGGACGTTCCAACCCGCCTCCCTTGAGGGAAGGGAATCTTCCCCTCGGCCCCTGCTCAGGTGCGCCCCGCAACCGCGCCCCGGCAGCACCCCCTCCCTCCCCATCCGCACTGACCGGACGGGGGACCGCTGCACGCGTTGGAGGCCGCGGGAGAAACTGAAGAGTTTTTATTTCCGAGGACGAGCCCGATCACCACGGCGGGCGCCATGCTGCCGTAAAGCACAGCTGCCGCCTCTCCCCCTCTTTGCCGGGCTGCCGTAAACCGTCGGCCGAGCCTCGTCGTGCCCATCATGCTGCCGTAAAGCGCGCGGGAAGATGGCGGCGGTGACGGTGTGGGAGCCGCAGGCCGGGTCGGGCCCCGCCGGGCTGCACCGGGAATGGACGGCGGAGCCCGTCAGCACCGGCGTGAGTGGGGCGAGGGGCGGCAGGGGGACCCACCTGGGCGGGCTGCGGAGTCGCGATGGGCCTAGTGGGGCTGGGAGTGTTATGGACCAGGGGAACCCGCCGTGGGGTGGAGGGAGCGGGGGCAGAGAGTCTCCGATGAGCGGCTGAGGGGGGAGTTGGGGCTGAGTTTGGGGAAGAAGGAGCTGGGCGAGCAGAGAGTTTCCTGAAGAGTGCAGGAAGGGGAGGAATACGGGTTAGAGAGCGGTGCTATGGGGCAGGGGGGGCTTGTCTGGGGAGGGGAGGAGTTGCTGTGGGGCCGGGAGTTCTGTGGAAAAATGATTTCTGCGGGGCACGGGGTGACATCTGTGCGGCGGGGGGGGTGTGTGGGGCGAGGCCTGCTGTGGGCACGGGGTGGTTTCTCTGGAGCAAGGGCTGCTGTGGGCAGGGACTGGCAGCGCCGCCCCTCCCTTCTCTCCCCCCAGACCACCATCATGGCCGTGGAGTTCGATGGAGGCGTCGTCATTGGGGCCGACTCCCGAACCACCACCGGGTGAGCGCCGTGGGCTGTGATGTCAGCAGTGCCCTCGGGGAGGGGGGGTCCAGGACTATGTCACGGGCTTGTCACTCCTGTCTGGGTGTCACCGTGATGTCACCCATCAGAAGCCACCCCCCCCCCCCAAAGCTGTGGACACGGTCCCAGGTGTCTTCAGGTTATCAGTGTCATACCTGACGGGCATTTTCTATCACTAAAATCATCCAAGAATCCTCTATTAATGTGGGATGATTCCTGCAAGAACATTCTCAGGTTAAAGTTTGTGCTCTTGGTCCCAAGCTTTGGATTTCTCTCCACGGATCTCATTTTTCTTTTTTCCTCTTTTAGGGGGAATTTTCAAATCCCACAGAACAATTACCCAGCATAGTGATAAGAATTGGATTTAAATCCTATGTTAAAATCATCCAATCCAAAGGGCTTTTTGCGTCCTTCAAAATTATGTAATTCTTGATTCATCTGTAAAATATGGGACACTTCTCACACTATTATTATTACAATCCTGGGTCCGTTATATGGAAAGATTCTTTCCAGCGCCTCACATCTTTGAACAAAACCTGAATTATTTTTATGGATTCTATCCTGGTAATCCAGCAAAATCCATTTCCCAGAATTCCCCTGGGGTTATCCCTGGCTTTCCAGGACTTCTTCCCCTGGCTTGTTTTGTTATTACCACAGCAAATCCCGCATTTCCAAGTCCCGTGCCTGCAAAACCTGACTCTTTGTGCCCGAAGAAATTCCAGCATTTTTTTGGGACCAACACCTGCTTTCCAGGGGTTTCTCCACACCTCCAGCTTGTTGCTCCTCTCACAGCATCACCTCAGGGGGTTTAGGTTAACATGGCACTGCTGTCACCCGGTGCCTGTCACTCTGTGTCACCTGCAGCAGTGTCACAGTGCCATCCCCACGGTGTCCCGCAGGTCCTACATCGCCAACCGTGTGACAGACAAACTGACCCCCGTCCACGACCGGATCTTCTGCTGCCGCTCGGGCTCGGCGGCCGACACGCAGGCGGTGGCCGACGCCGTGGCCTATCAGCTGGCCTTCCACAGGTACCCCCCGTGGGCGTGGGGCAGGGCCAGGGGGGCTGTCGGGGCAACCCCCAGCCCCACGCCTGGCCCTGCCCCACAGCGTGGAGCTGGAGGAGCCGCCGCGGGTGCGCACGGCCGCACGCCTCTTCCAGCAGAGCTGCTACCGGTACCGTGAGGAGCTCAGCGCCGGCATCATCGTGGCTGGCTGGGACCCGCGGCGGGGGGGACAGGTGCGCTCTCTTCAGTCCCCATGTCTCCTTTTGCGCCCTACTGTGTCCCCTCTACTGCCCCCCAGCGTCCCCTCTTCTGCCCCAGTGTCCCCTTTTCCTGCCCTGGAGCACTCCCCCTTTCTGCCCTAGTGTGTCCTTTTTTCCACCCTGGAGTGTTCCCCATTCTGTCCTGGAATGTCCCTTTTGCTGCCTGAGTGTCCACTTCTCTGTCCAGGAGTGTCTCACTCTGACCCACATCTCCTTTTGCCTCCTGGTATCCTCTTCTCTGCCCCACAGCACTTACCTCTGCCCTACAGCCCTGCCTCCCCCCTTTCTGTGCCATAACCCCCTCCTTTGCCCCACAGCCCCCTCCTTTGCCCCACAGCACCCTACAGCCTCCCCTGTCCCCTCCAGGTGTACGTGGTGCCGATGGGAGGGCTCCTCCTGCGCCAGCCCTTTGCTGTGGGGGGCTCAGGCAGCTCCTACATCTATGGATACCTGGACGCCACATTCCAGCCTGGGATGAGCCGCTCCCAGTGCCAGGAATTTGTTGCCCGTGGTGGGTTTGGGGGATATTGGAGAAATTGGGGGGAGGTAGGGAGGGGGCTTGGGAACCAGGGAGAGGATTTGGGGGAATGGAGGAATTGGGCTGGTATTGAGGGGTTTGGGTCCCTCCTAGGAGGGGATTTTGCGAGCAGGGAAGGGTTTTGGGGCCTTGGGAGGGGATTTGTGGAACACAGAAGGGTTGGGGCGATCTTGTAAGAGTATTTGGGGGCACAGAGGAGTTTGGGCAGTGCTGAGGGGGTTTGGAGTGCCTCGGGGATTTGAGAACACAAATGGTTTTTGGGGGTCCCTGACGTGTGTTCCCCCAGCGCTGGCCCTGGCCATGGTGCGGGACGGCTCCAGCGGGGGCGTCATCAGGCTGGCGGCCATCACCGAGGAGGGCGTGGAACGGACAGTCCTGGCCGGCTCTGACCTGCCGTGGGGTGATGGTGGCCCCCCCGTCTGAGGGAGAGCCCCCCCCCAGGACCCCCGAATTTGGTGGGGGAGACAATAAACAGCTCCGCTGCCTCCGCTGGATGTTCTTGGGGTCTGGCTTTGGAGTCCCCTTCTGTCACCCTGTCCCTGGTGGGGGCAAGGCCACACCCACAGTGTGACAGGCACAGACCCCAGCCCTGGTGTGACACAGATAAAGCGCCCCCCAGTGTCTGTAAGTCTTGCTTTAATTACATGACCAGGATCCGTAATTCATTGACAAAGCAGAGGGTGGAGGGTGCTGGGGGAAGGGGGCGGGGGGCTCCTGCCCCACCCTGTGACCTTGGTATTGGCTGGTAACAAAACCCACAGAGGGGTGGGAAGGGGGCACAGGGGCAGGGCACCCTACAGTCTCTATAGGGCTGCCCAACAGGAACAAGACAACACCTGTCATCCCCATAGGAGGGATCCAGCACCCCTGTATTAGGCCCAGGCCCCCAAGAGTGGGTAATGTACCCCTATAGGACCCAAGACCCCTCCCCAGGGCCGCATTATAGCCTTGAGGGGGGTGGTCAGGCACTCCTATAGAGCCACTTCCTCCCAGCCCCTGGTGGGGTTGGGAGGGTCAGGCACCCCCACAGCACCTGAGGGAGAGGTCAGACCCTTCCACAGCCCCGTAATGGAGGGTCAAGTGCCCCTACAGAGCCCACAGGCTGGGGCCAGATCCCCCCGACCCCCCTGGGGGTTGTCAGGCACTAAGGAAGAGCCGCTGGTACCACTTGTTCATCTGCTCAAGGAAGATGAAGGTGAGCACGGTGTGGGGGCCCAGGCGGGCGTAGTAGGGGGTGAAGCCCTTCCAGAGGCTGAAGAAGCCCTCGTACCGCACCACCTTCAGCAGCACGTCCTGCAGGAAGGGCAGTGTGTTGGTGGTGGGGGGACAAAAATAATGAGAAACCTAAAAAACTACATGGATGCCTTTCTAGAAGGATGGGAAACCTTGAAATAACATGGACACACTCAAAGTGATGGGGAATCTACCCAAAACTATGAGAAACTTTCCAAAAATGACAGGGATACTGCCCCCCTCATCCCCCCCAATACTGGGGAATGCTCCCAAAATGGCCTGACTTTCTCCTCACACCTCCAATGACAGGGACCATCCCCAAAATGGTGTGAAACCCCCCAGCTGAAAGGGAACTCCCAAAATGACAGAGGAGCCCCTCCTGAATTGACAGGGCCTCCAGATGGTGTTCCCTCCCAAACCCCGCCACTCACCAGCCCGTTGCGGTACTCGGGCTTCCCATCGATCGTCCGCATGTTCTGGATCCTGTGGGGGAAAATCTAGGGGTTAACCAGGAGGTTTTGGGGTGATCACGTATCCCATCTGTGGTTATGTAAGGGGGAGCAGGGGACTCCCTGCCCAAGATGAACCCACCGGGTCTTGACGATGTCGACGGGCATGGAGGCGGCCGTGGTCACCAGCCCGCTGATCATGCTGGCGCAGAAGTGGCACAGGATGTCGTCACGGAAATGCCCTGGGGGCACCCCAAAACATCAGATGGGAATGGGAGGAGAGTGCACTAGGATTTAGGGTTTCCTTGTGGCAGACCCACCCCCTGAACTCACCAGAGTCGAGCAAGAATTGTTTGGACTGGGAGTAGGAGGCGAGCTGGGCAGCGTTGACCACCACAGCACGGGCCATGGTGGGGATACAGCCCTAGGGGGAAACGGCATGTTTGGGTGAGTCCTATGCACCCCCAGACCCCACCACATCACCCCCTGCATTCCCACTTTCACCCCACAGACCTCACCACACTGGGGACCTGGCACTGAGGTGAGAGATGGGAGTTTGGGGGACACCCAGCTTCCTCCCCCCCAGAGGATGAAGACACCTCTTGCATCCCTGGGGAGGCAGCAGGGGAGTCATGGGAGGGTCCCGCAGCCCCCACCTACCCTCCACAGCGTGAGCACGCCCTCCTCCCTTGCCATCCTCACGAGAGCGTCGAACACATTGCGATATCCGCGCCGCTCACCGGGGGGCAGCCTGGGATTTGGGGCAAAAAAAGGGGATTTTGGTAAAAAAAGCAGACTTGGGGGGCACACGGGGGCAGAGATATTGTTTGGAGGGCCAGGGGCTCACCTGCCATCAGCTGTCATGCGGATGAGGGCCACCTCAGCCGGGGTCCCCACGAAGGCCCCGGCAGCCCCTGCTGTCATGCCCATGGCTGCCTTGGCCAGGAACGGAGGGGGGGTTCCATCAGCCCCCCCAAAACGCTCCAGGAGGACGCTGTAGATGCCCAGGCGGGTGGTGGTGTAGGTGGCCTGGCGCAGAAGCCCAGCTGATAGCCTGGGGGGACACAGAGAATGGGAGCAGCCCCAAAAATGGGGAGGCAGCAAAGACTTCAAGGCTTCTGGATGCTTGGGGTTCTATGGTTTTGGGGGGTCTGTATCTCATGTAGATGACCAGCAACCTCTTGCAGCATGGGCCTGACCCCAGGGCGTGCAGGGACGTGAGGTTTGGGGGGTTCAAGAGATGTCCCAGAGATTTGGAGGCTCAGGGAGGTTGAGGGGGGTTCCGGGGGGGCCATACCCCGTATAGATGCCCTTCAGTCCCTCCTGGCGCAGGATTGACCCCAGGGCGTGCAGGGATGTCCGGTACTCGCGGCCCTTGGCCCCGGCCCCGCTCAGCTGCATCCGGTTCTTCACCAGGTCCAGGGGCTGCACGAAGACTGTAGCCCCCATCCTGAAGGAAGAGGGTCAGGTAAGGTCAGGGAGACCCCAAAAATACTCACACCCCTCTCCACAGATCCCTAAATCCACACACAGCCCTCTCGGAGGAAACCTGGGGTGAAAAGGAACTCTGAAGGAGCTTTGGGGATCTATGGGGGAGGCACAGGGCAGGTTTGAGGGGAGCTGGATGGGATTTCGGGAGGTTGGAAAGGGTTCCGTGGATTTGAATTGATTTTGAAGGGTGCTGGAGGGGTTGGGGGCTTGGGGAGCATTTGAGGGACTCAGAAGGGATTTGGAGGAGGTTGTGAGGGATAGTGATGGCGATTGGGGGGAGTGAAAGGGTTTGGAGGGGCTGAGGAGTTAGGAGGGGCATCGAGGGTGGTTTAGGGGCGACCTGAAAGGTTTGGGGGGGCGAAATGTCGGTTTGGGAGTGCGGGATCCCGGTTTTGTCGTGGGGGGGGCGGGAAGGGAGGGGGGCTCTCACCCGGCCAGGCCGCCGAAGAGAAACTTGACGGATTTCGGGGAGGTCTTTGGCCTGTCGGCCGCCGGCGCCGCCGCCATCGCGGCCGGGCCCAGGTACCGGGGGGGGCGCGGGGTCCGGCACCGGCGGCGCCCCAAGGTGACTCGGGGGGGGCGCGGCGCCAGTGCGCCTGCGCGGGGCGCCTGCGCGGTGCCGGGGCGGGGGGCCCCGCGCGGGGAGCGGAGCTTTGAGGGGAAGCACCGCCCCCAAGGAAAGGGGGCGTGGCCGTGCGCTCCGCCCTCGCGCCTCTCATTAGTGGAGAACGTTTAGGCGGGAAGGGAAATCGCTCGGTAACCGGGGGGATTGGTTGGGGCGGAGGTGGGTGCCGAGTAGCCCCGCCCCCCTCCCCTCTCGCGATATTCTGCCATCTTGGGGGGCCTGAGAGGAGCCGGCGGCGGCGCCGGGAGGGGTCGGCGAACGGGACCTCAGGCGCTTGGTGCCGCCGCTGCTCAGCGCCCTGGGGTGATGCCTGTCCCGTCCTGTTCAGGCGGTGAGTGCCGGAGGGTGCTGGGGCGCACCGGGAGATATTTGGAATTATTTGGGACACTGGGGGGCGCTGTCAGGCACTGGAAGGCTCTGTGGGTATGCGGGGAGGCACTTGGTGCACTTGGGGTCACAGGGGAGGCACTTTGAGCGCACTGGGATCACTGGGAGGCACTTTGAGCGCACTAGGGGTCACTAGGAGGCGCTTTGGGGTCACTCAGGGGCATTTTGGGTGCACTGGGGGGAATCTTGGGTGCATCAGTCAGCACCGGGGTCATCATTCGGAGTCTCTCTACTCATACTGACACCTCCCCCTGACCCTTACTACTCATTCTAACTGGGAGTCACTGGTGAGGTACTGCATCCCACCCCCTCCCCAGCACTTCTATTCCCCTCCAACCCCTGACCCTCCCCTCCAGCCCCCCTGCCAGCTTTGGGGTACCCCTGAGGAGTTGAGGGTTGCTGGGGACAGCGGAGGGCACACAGTGCCAGGGATGACACAGGTGACTGTGTCCCACAGGTGTCAGGGTGCTACAGGTGACAGGATCACCTGGAGATGGAGTGGGAGGGGGGCAGTGACCCTGTCCTACAGGATCTAGGGCTGCCGTGGCTCCACAGGTGACAGTGATGGGGTGCCCCAACCTCACAGCCATGGGGTCACCTCGTGGCAGGGGCAAAGGTATACACAGGGGGTCCCAACAACTGTGTCCCTTCATGCTGGGCAAGGGGGACGGGGGAGCGACACTCCATCTGCCCCCTGGCCCAACCTTTGATACCCCAATTCCCGCCGTGGGGCAACTGCGGGCCCTTCCCTCCATCCGTGAGTCAGCCGGGGGGGTGAGGGGGGAACAGGAAGCGCCAGAGCCACCACATTGCCCTTATAAGGACTCGACAGCACCGGAGCTGCTTCCGCCTGCCCGGACGTCTGGTGCTGCCCCACATCTCCTCCTCTACCCCACATCACCTTCCCACATCCCCATCTCGGCCCTTCTTCACCCCACATCAGCTCCCCCATCTCCCTCTGCCCCACCCCATGCCCCCACATCCACACCTCAGCCCCACATCAACCCACCCCACCACCTCCCCAGTCCCCACCTCTGCCCCACACCGTCCCCTGAACACCTGGCCCTGCCTCACAACTTGCCAGGATATCCGGAGTTCTCTTGTTCTGTCCTACCCTCTCCTCCAGCTGCTGCCTGGACCCCCAACTGCTTTCTCCCCTGCTGCCAGTGCAGCCCCCGCCGTGAGTGCAGCCCTCCAATAAAGCCTCTGTGCCCCAGTTTTGCCTCCTGAGAGTCGAGGGGGGTGGAGGGGAGCATCGTGGGGCAGGTGCTGAGGCGTCACCCCCGCCCCATCGTGGACTTTGTCCCCCTGGGGCACGGCAGCACCCTTGGACCCGGGTATCCGGGGCGGGCTCCTCCACCCTGGGTGGAGGGCAGAGCCGCACCTCGTGGGCCCGGCCACGCATCGAGGATCCCCCCCAGAGCACCCAGAAATTCCAGACCCACAGCGACTCCCCACAAGGGCACTTTATTGCTGCCGGCAGCGGGGATTGGGGGGTGACAGGGAGGTGGGGGATCGGGTCCTGCTGGTCCCTGGCGGCTCCTGCTGGTCCCTGGAGGTCCAGGGGTCCCCGGGGTGGTCCCAGGGGTGCCCCCCCAGCCCCCTCAGTACTGGCTGCGCCGCAGGTGATTGGCCATCTCATAACATTTCTTGTTGACGCAGCCGCCGTGGACGCCCTCCTTGCCCATGGCCAGCACGATGGCTGTAGGAGGAGGGGTATGAGGTGAGGGGATGATCTCCAACCCTCCAAACCCCCATCAATCCCCAGACAGACGGGCACAAGGGGGCAGAGGGACAGGAGGCAACAGCCGGGAGGAAGGGACCCCAGGAGTTAGCAAGGGGAAATTTGGGGGGACCTGGGGTAAAGGGGAGGGGGTGCATTAACAGGAAGCAGGTCAGGGGTGACAGAGGTGACAGGGCAGTAGGTGACGTGGCCAGGTGGAGTTGTGTGGGGGAGAGGACACAAGGGTGACTTGGGGTGACACCGGGGAAAGTGGGGGGGCACCTGAGGAGTGCTGGGAGTGACACTGGGTGCCACGTTGATGCCATAAAATACATGGGAGGCACCTGCAGAGGCTTGGGGTCATGGGGGGTGACAGGAACTGGTCAGGAGGTGATACAGGGTGACAGGGAGGCTTGGAGGGGTGATCCAGGGTGACAGGAGGGTGGGAGGGCAGTAACACAGGGTGGTTTCAGGGGGAGTTTCCTCCTGATGATTTTGAGGGTGGGGGGTCACAGGGGAAAGGCTGGCAGGGGCTGATGGGAGGGCGATGAGGATGACACAGGACGTGGAGTAGGGGTGACAGAGGGGCAGTTCAGGGGGTCCCTCACTCTTGTTGGTGATGGCAGCCGTGATGTTGAAGGTGGGCGCTCCGGCGGCCCCCTTGGTGCGCAGGTCCATGCTGTGCTCCCCCTCCACCAGCAGCGAGTCGCGGATGACGGAGCAGCGCAGCCCCCCCAGCGTCAGCCCCTGCACCAGCAGCGGCCCCCGCTCGGGGCCCACCAGTGCCGCCACCTCCGCTGGCTGTGGGTACAAGGGTCAGGGGCGCCCCAAAAACAGACCCGAGCCCCAAAACCCACCCGTGACCCCAGAGGGAACACAGCTGTCTGGAGACTGTCATAACCCCCCCTGCTCAAGGCCCACCACTTATGCAGGTTGGGGACAGGTCAAGGGGACCCCCCAGAGGCCCCCCCACCCAGGGACCACCAAAACCAAACGCAGACACCAAACCCCCAGGCAGGGTCCCTGTAGGGCACTCGGCACACAGGAACTTGTAACTTCCTCTCCATGACCATAAAAGGGACCCAGGTGTCCGGGATCCCCATGACTCCGGCCAGGGACCCCACGTGTGACCCCCGAGGGGACCCCACAAGAGGCCCGAGAGTCCAGGGATCCCTATGACCCCCCCAAACTCGGGACCCTCCAGGGCTGATGCTTCTACCAGTTGCCATGAGGGAGAACAGGTCAGGAACCCCAAAACCAGCCCCTCAGGAACCCCATAACGGACCCCTTAAACAAACCCCGAGGACTCCACATTTAGCCCAGAGAACCCCATCGGGACCCCAAGTCCGAGGACCCCCATGAACCTCCTCAGAGTCCCCCGGGTGGCCCAGCCGTGAGTCCCCCGTGACCCCAGAGAGGGACCAGGGATCCGGCAGCCCCCCTTTCCCACCACGGGCCTCCCCAAACTTCTCCCCTCCCCCCGATTTCCGTGGGGGGAAGTGGGGAGGGGGGAGGGGGGTGCGCGCGCGCCGCCCCT
The DNA here is from genome assembly GCF_965231275.1 of Zosterops lateralis. Classification (NCBI taxonomy): domain Eukaryota; kingdom Metazoa; phylum Chordata; class Aves; order Passeriformes; family Zosteropidae; genus Zosterops; species Zosterops lateralis. Next base: position 88,677 of record NC_139794.1, read on the forward strand.
CCCCCACAGGAAGCCCCGGCCGCCCCTCCTCCACCGGGAAGTGGCCGCATTCCGCGCATTTTTAGAGGGTTTTTAAATGGGGAGGGGTTCCTCCACCTCCCCCCATCTCCCCACGAGACCCCCGCCATCCACTCCGGGGACCGCAATAAAATAGATAAAAAGCGGGGAGGGAGGTCGTCGAACCACGTGGTGTTCGCCCATCCCCCCCTTCCCCGCCCGCCTGCGACCCCCGAAATCGCCCGGAGCGGGGTTAAGGAAGGGCCTCCCTCGCTGCCGGGGCCCCCCTCCCCGCCCCCAGGGCCCCCCCGGCACCGGCCCTTCCCCGGCACCGGGTCCGGGGCATGGGCAGCGCCCGAGCCCCCCCCACCGCGCTCCACGCTGGCGCTTTTGCGTTTTTCTCCCTTTTTTGTCCTTTGCGGAGCCCGTCGCGGGAGGGGTGGGGGGGTCAGCCCCGCCCCTCAGAGGCCGCCGGGTCCCCCCGCCCTCCGCGCGCTTGGGCGGGAAACGCCTCGGCGCGCTGCCCCCCCCCCGCCCCCGCCGCTCCCGGCCTCTCACCGTGATATTGGCGAAGGTCTTGCCGGGGGCGGCGGCCCAGACGGCGGGGGTGTCGCGATAGCCGACGATGGCGGCATCCTGGCAGGTGCCGTCCGCCAGCAGCGTCTCCACGTAGGGCGCCCACCCGCTCATGGCGGCGGCGGCGGGCGGGCGGGGCGCGAGGGCGTGGCCTGCCGCGGGGGCGGGGCTTCGCCGGGGAAGGGGCGGGGTTTTCGTGCGGCGCCTGCGCGGTGCGGTCGAGGCGCGGCGGCGGCGGAGGAGCGGCGGCGGCGCCGCGCGGCGGTTTTCATAGGGGACGGCAGGGGGCGGGGCGTAGGGCGGGGCCTGAGGGGGCGGGGCTTTTTTGGCGGGAACGCCCCTGGCCCCGCGCGCGGCGGCGATGGGGGGGAGGGGGGGGCTCGTTACTGCGACCCTCCCTCATTATCGCGACATCGTCCGCCCTTGGCCGTCCCCGCCTTGTTCCAGCCCCCGTTACCGTGATCCCTGCGCTCCCGTTTACTGTGAACCCTTCCCCAGCTGCGCCCGCTCCCCCCTCAATCCAAACCCTTCGTGTTCTGGATGCCGCGATTATCACGAGGCATCACCCCCCGTCATTCAAACATCTCCTCATTATCCCGACGCTTGTTTCCCTTATTTGGACCCTGCTTGTTATCTCGACCGTCTCCCTTTATTGTGCTCCCTCTTCCCCGTTATTCCGACTCCCCCCGTGATCGCGACTCCCCCACGGTTATCGCGACCCCTCAGACTGATAACGAGTCCCTTGTTATTGCGCCTCCTCCCCTTATGTTGAGAATCTCGGTTATTCTGACACACACAGCCCTTATCGCGACGCCCCGACGGGGAGCCCCGAGCGGGGGTCGCTGTGGGGGGGGGGTGACAGTTCAGGGTCTGTCCAGGGGTGCAGACCCCCGCCCCTCCCCCCGTGGGATGCGGTTTGACTCAGACCCGGGCGGGACTTTCCGGGGGGAGGGGGGGAGGGGCAGCGGTTTCACTTCCTGCCCCGGGGTGGGGGAGGGGCTCGGCGGTTGAGGACGGGGCGGGGGGACTGAGACGTTCGGGATCATCTCCCCCCGAGGGGTCCCGGGGTGCCACGACCCCCAGAACTGGGCTGGGGGGGTCGGGGGCTCCTGAGGGTGCTCGTTCTCCCCCACCCCCCATAAAAGGCCTGGTCCCGCCCCGCCCCCCCCGGCGAGAACTTCCCCGGGAAGTGGTCAAAGCCACCGCCCCTCCCCCACGCTGTGGGGCCCGTGGGGCTGAGTCCCCCCCTCCCCCACTCCTGGTACTCCTTAGGGGCTCAACTCCCCCCCACAAAAAAACCTTCTGCACCCCCAAAATCCTGTCCCCCCAATTGTCCCCCTCCCCTTCTGGCTGGGGCTGTTCCCCCCAGGCCCTTCAGCTTCTGCCCCCCGAGGGTCGAGTTATCGTGACCTTTGGAGGGGGTTAAAAATAGTCCCACACCCGGGGGGGGCACCCGGGGACCAGTCAAGAGCCATCGGCCCCGGGCACTGGTGGCCCCACCCGTTTCCCCCGCAGGGGCTGAATTTGACCAGGTCCCTCCAGCGGGGAGATGCGGAGTGAAAGGGATAAATAATCCCGGGGGACAAACGAAAGGGATAAATAATCCCGGGGGGCGCCTGCAGGGCAGGGGAAGGTCCCAGGCAGAGGCAGCTCTGGGTAAGAAGAGCCCAGACCCGCCCTGGGCCCCTTTGAGTGTCCTGAGTACTGGGAAGGGATGTCTGGGCTCACTCAGGGTCCCCCACGGGATGGGGGGACACAAGGCCAGCTCAGGGCACTTGATTTCCCCCATGGAAACTGGGGAGTGTCTGTGGAGTTCAGGCTCACTCTGGGACCCCCATGATCTGGGCCTTGTCCATCCAGAAGATCAAAGCCCAAGAGATCCCAGATCCCCATGGGAATCCCACAGTGGAGGTGGATTTGTTTATGGCCAAGGGTGGAGGGGGTGCCGGAGTCGGGGGGAGGGTGATGGTGGTGTGTTGGGACTTGGAGGGTTGTGGGACTTGCTCAGGGTTGTGGTGAATGAAACACATCAGGAGTGTTGGGGACACAGAGGGTTTTAGGGCAGGCAGTGACAGTCCCCAGGACAGGTTTGGGTTTCGGGGTCACATCATGAATTTGTGGTAATTGGAGAAAAGTCCTGGAGTGGTGGAGGAGGGGTAGGAAAGGGCAGGAGGTGGACTGGGGGCACCTGAACAGCAGGGTCCATCCGCCCTTGGCAGTTTGGAGGGGCTGGTCTTGGGGCCTGGAAACCCAAGTCCCCTTGGCCAAGGGTCAGCATTGAGTGTGCCCATGTATGGGGTCCCTGTGGCCTCTGGAGGGTTTTGGGGCCTGGACACCACAGGTCTTTCTCAGCTGGGGTGGGAGTTCAGGGGGGATTTGGGGATTCAGGGGGGATTGGGGATCCAGGGGGGATTTAGGCCCAACTCCCTGGGTGTGCTTCCAGCACTGGAGCTTCTGAAAGCAGCCGTTGGGAAGGCCGGGCACCTGGACAGGGCGGTCATGGGGACGGATGTGGCTGCCCCCCAGTTCTGCCACAAGAGGAAATACAACCTGGACTCCAAATCCTGCCCTGGATCCCAAGCCCTTCATCACCGGGGGGCAGCTCTACCAGAGCTTCATCAAGGACTGCCCCAGTGAGCACTGGGATGGAACTGGGCGGGACTTTGATGGAACTGGGAGGGAATTTGATGGAACTGGGAGGCACTGGGAGGGCACTGAGAAGCAGGAAAGTGACACTGAGAAGGACTGGGAGCACTGGAGGGCCTTGGGATGAGCTGGACCAGACTGAGGGTACCTGGGAGGCAGAGGGAAGGCAGCTGGGGACTCTGATGGCTCATACAAGGCCGTGCCAGGGCTGCAGGGTGGTCACTGTCCCTCTCCCACCCCCCAGGTGATGGATGGGGCCAATACTGGTGAAGTCCAGTACACACTGGTGGCTGTTTCTCCACAGTGGTGAATTCAGGACCCTCTGACCAGGAGGGCGGGGAGGGCTGGAAGTAGTTCCTGGCACAAGTGGACGTGCAGGTGGTGGGTGATGAGCTGACAGTGACCAACCCGAGGCAGCCAAGGCTCTGGGCAGGCAACTGTCTCCTGCTCACAGTCAGCCAGATCAGATCCGTCACCGAGTCCATCCAGGTGTGAGTCCTCCGGGTCCTTGGGCAGCTCCCCGCGCAAATCCCCAGCACTGGGCCCACGCAGGTGTGATCCTCGTGGAACCCCCTCGTTACCGAGTCCATTCGGGTGCGAGTTCTCGTGCAAATCCCCAGCACTGAGGACACCTTCACTGCTGACCTCGTCGTGGGGCTCTGGACTGGCCAGGGGAGCCCCTGCATCCCCTGTCACCCTCCTGGTTTCCCCCACAACAGCCTCCACTGTCCCCAGATGGCAACAGGTGCTCCCTGTTGTTGCTCCAAGCTCTTAACCAACTACAATGAGCTGGTGAGGGTTAGGGGTCTGCACATCTGTGTGTCCCTTGCCTCGTCCCCCAATCTCTGTGTGTGTTCCCTTGTCCCCACGTGTCCCAGGGGTCCCGGTCACCTCCATGTCCCCACAGGGAGGTGGGTGGGGCGCCCACGCCCATCCCCATGTCCCTCCCAGTGCTGTCCTTGTCCCTGTGTGTCCCACACGTTCCCCTCCTTTTCCCCAAACCCCTCATTGTCTGCTGATCTCTGGATCAGCCCCACGTCACCCCACTGAGCTCCTGTCCTTCCCGAATCAAGAAGGGGCTGAGGGGCAAAACTGGCAGGACACAAAACCTGAAACCCCAGGGCCAAGCAGGAGGGGCAGCGGGGCCCACGCCCACCAACCCCCATAAACTTTGTCAAGTCACAGGAGCTCCCAACTCACGCTGTGTTTGGGGAGTGGGACACACACTCTGATCTGGGATAGGGGGTGCCCCCCTCGCCCCAACGGCCCCCCCAAAAGAGACGTGGAGACCAAGGGAGGAGATGAGGTGCTTTATCACCCCCTCTGCGTGTCCCCGTCACCCTCCCCCGCTGTTAAATACCCCTGGGGGGTCCACCCCCCCCAAAACCCCCCTCCCCGCACTCAGGGCCCCCCGGGGCCCCCCCCGGCCCCGCCCTCGTCCTCCGCCTGCCGCAGCCTCTTCTTGGCCCGGATCTCGTTCATGGCCTCCTCGATGGAGCGCGTGTCCCGCTTGTTGGCCACGGGCACTGTGGGGACACGGGGAGACACGGCTGGCTGCGAGCCCCCCCAGGAGCCCCCCAGCAGCCCGTGGAGAGCCCAGGGTGCCCAAAGCCTCCCTGGGAAGGGCCCCAGGTGTGCAGGGCACCCCAAGGCTCCTGGCTCCCCTCTGCTCACCGCAGCCGTAGGCCTTGTTGGCCTCCATGGTGCGGGCGGCAGCTTTGGCGGCGTCGGAGCCAATCAGGTGCCGGTATTTGTCCTTGTAGTCGTTGGGGGGGCCCGGGGGGGCGGGGCCGGACTCCAGCTCCGCCTCCTCCTGCTGTGCCGCCAGCTCCTGCAGGGGAGGAGTCAGCAACGAGCCCCGCCCACACTGCCCCACCCACTCAGGCCACACCCACCGAGCCCACACCACACCCATATAAGCCCTGCCCCCACCACACATGTGCCACACCCATCTGGCCACGCCCTGCCGTGCCCCACCCACATCAATTAAACCCCGCCCACACCAATTAAGCCCCGCCCACACCAATTAAGCCCCGCCTACCCGGAGGCGGCGCCGCTCCTCAGCTCGGGCCGGGTCCCACTCCTCCCCGCGCCGATAGGCCTCCAGCTCCTCGTCTGATGGCGCGAACTCCTGGGGACACCGGGGGACACCGGGGTCACCGCGTGTCCCCTCACCGCCCCCAGTGTCCCCCACAGCGCCTCCTGCCGTCCCCCACCTTCTTGAACACCATCACGTAGCGACTGTCCTCGTCGTCTCCAAAGGAGAAAGACGTCAGGCCGGCCACCTCTGCCACGTCGTGCCTGGGGGGACACGGAACTGCTGGCACTGGGGATCCCCGGGGGGTCCCTCCCCATGAGGGTCCCCACCTGCCCCAGGGGTGCTGCTGTCTCACCCCCGTGTCTCCAGTGCCCAACCCCAGCACACAAAGTATTGTCCCACGGTGCCATCATCACCCCAGTGCCCCCAGAATCCTCCCAAGTGCCCTGCCATTCTCTCAGTGCCCCCACTGTTCTCCCAAGCGCTCTCAGGACCATCAGTGACCCCACTGCCCCAACACTGCCCTCCCAGTGTGCCCAGGGCCCACTCACAGGATGCTCCTCTCAATCTTGTTCATGGGCTGGAAACGGCGCCGGGGCTCGCCGGTGGCCTGGATGAACTGGGACACCTCCTGCTCCATCTGGGGACACACGGGCAGGGATTGGTGGGGGCCCGTGGGGAGCGTCCCAAACGCCCAGCGATGCCGGTCCCCCCACTCACCCTCTTTCTGAACTCGACCTTCTGGCGCTTCTCTTGCTCCTGCAGCTTTTTCATGCGGGCGGCTTGTTCTGGGGGGGACAAGGAGGATCAGGTCAGGGGTGACCCCCCCAAAACCTCGGAGGGGGCGGGGCCAGCACCATCCCGGGAGCGTCACTCAAAGGGGCAGGGGCGTGGCCTGAGATGGGCGTGGCGTGGCGCGTGACCCGACCCGCGACCTCACGCGCCACTCGGGGAACGGGGCAGGGGCGTGGCCACCGCGAGGGCGTGGCCAGCCCCCATGTCAATCAGGAGAGCGGGGGCTCGGGGGGCGGAGCCGGCAGTCCGTGGTGGGCGTGGCCTCGCATGAGGGCGGGTGCCGGGTGTGGGGGGGGGAAGTTCTGAGGGCGAAGGGCCGGGACGCGCCGCTCCCGCCGCCGCCGGTCCGTGACCCGCCCCCGGTGCCGCCGCGCCCTCCCCGGCCCTGCTGACCCCGCGCCCGGCGCCGCGTCTCGCCGTCGGCTGCGGCGGGCGGCCGCTCCATGGAGCTCAGGATGGAGCCCAGAAGGTCCAGCTCCGCCATCTTGCGACGGGGCGATGCGTGACGCCGCGCGAGGGCCACGTCCCCGACGTCTTGCGTCATCACGTCGGGCACGTAGGACGGCGCGGCCCCTGGAGAGGAGGGCGGAGAATGGGCGTGGTCTGGGCATTAGGGGGCGTGGCCTTCTCTTAAAGGGCGCGCCCGGCAAATCCCGTCGGGGCCACGCCCCCGCCGGTGTCCCCATGTCCCCTCCCTGCCCATGTCGCCTCCCTGCTCATGTCCCCACGTCCCCTCCCTGCCCGTGTCCCCTCCCTGCCCATGTCCCCATGTCCCCTCCCTGCCGGTGTCCCTTCCCCACACACAAACACAAACACAGAAGCGTCGGGTCTTCTTTTCCCGCTTCCTCGTTTTTTAATGGAACTTTGTACAAAGTGCCCTCACGGGGAGGAGGGGAGTGGGGCATGCGGGGCAGGGCACACGGGCGGGCGGGGAGGGGGCGCGGGGCCGCTCTTCCCCCTTCTCCCCCTCCCCGCGGGCCCTCCGGGAACACCCAGACACACAAAACGCCGCGGGGGGACAGAAGGAGAGCTCCCCCACCGAGCCTGGGCTGCCCTGTGCGGGGGCAGTGAGGCCCCCCAATGTCCGGGTCCCCCGTGGTGGGGGGAGCGGAGCCCCCCCAGTGCCTGGAGCCCCAGTGGGGGCGTCACGAGGCCAGGCCCCGCGTCTGTAAACTGTCCACCTCCTTGTTCTGCTTCAGCTCCTCCATCCTGAGCGAGGGAACATGAATTGAGGAGGAAAGGGAGGTGTCACGCTCTGTCGAGACTCTGCCCCTGCAGTGTCACCTGTCCCCAACCCCTGGGATCACCTGTGTCCACCCACCCCCGTGTGACACCTCCCAGTCTCAACCCCTGTCCCCGTGTTGCCCCACGATGTTGTCCCCATTTCACCTCACAATGTTCCCCATTTCCCTCCCCGTCCCCCACCATGTCCCCTCCCGTGCCCCTGACCCGTCCCGTACCGGTGGCGGCAGCGCCGCAGGAACCTCATGATTTTCCGGGCTGCCTGGTCCTGCGTGAGGGTGAGGAAGGTGCTCCTGGGGGGAACGGAGGGGAGGGTGAGGACCCCCCTGCTGCCCGTCCCCCGCGTCCCCCAGTGTCCCCCAGTGTCCCCCAGCGCCCCTGGCCGCACCGGTGCTGGCGGAGGCTGCGGAAGCGCTGCTGGATGAGCACGGCCGCGCGCCGGCGCCGCTGGAACCGCTTCTGCTCCGCGTAGCTCCGGAACTTGCTCTGGATCAGGATGGCGGCCTGCGTCATCCGCTGGAACAGGGCGAACTGGGGGACAGGGGACAGCAGTGTCACAGCACCCTCAAACAGGGAACTGAATATCACCCCAGTGTCCAACACCCGTGTCATCTGCTCAAACAGGGGGGACAGGGGGACATGAGTGTCACAGCACCCTCCAACACAGAACCCAACGTCACCCCAGTGTCCAACACCCCTGTCGTCTGCTCGAACAGAGCGAACTAGGGGAACGGAGGGGACACAGAGGGAGGCACCCCAAATCCACCCCAATATCCCTAAGCAGGAATCCCCATGTCCACGTGCTCTGGACCCCAGGCACCAGAGCCCTCAAAACAGTCCTGGGCACCTCCCCAGCACCCCTGTTACCTTCAGAGCAATCCAGGTCAGCTTGTGGGGCAGAGAGAGAGGGTTAGGGGGGGCTCTGGGGTGCCCAGGGGGTGCCCAAGAGGGGCCCACGGAGGGTTTTTGGGCCCCCCACACCCCAGTACCTGTTTGTACTTGCGGTAGCAACGCTGGATGACGGCGGCAGCCAGCTCCTGCTGCTCCTTCAGCCTCCGGCCCTGGGGGCAGCGAGGGGGGTGGGGGGTCAGCAGTGCCGGGGAGGCCCCGGCGGGGCCCCGGGGCGTTTTGGGGCGCCGGGAGCAGGGGGCACACACCCGGTACTTGCGGAAAGCGCCCTGGACGAGGCGCGCGGCCTCGTAGAGCTCGTGCTGCTCCTGGTCGCTGAGGGTCAGCAGGGCCACGGCGCCCCCCTCGCCCCGGGCCCCCCCTGAGGCATTCAGGAACTCAGCCCAGCCCGCGGCTGAAGGGGGGGGCGGCCGCTCGGGGACCCCCAGGGACCCTCGTGAGGCCACCTCCGCTCTGGGGAACACACAGGACACAGAAGGGTCAGGGGGCGAGGGCTGGCACCCCACGGGAGGGCGGGAGACACCCATGAAGGAACCTGAATGTCACATGTCACTCAGGGATGTCCCTGAGAGAACACTGCAGTGTCCCAGGAGCCAGGGGACCCCCCAGAGGATACTGGGGTTCTGCAGGATGTGGGAAACCCCCACCACGGGGACACTGCAGTGTCACAGGATGTAAAATCCCTCCCAACAGGACACTGGATGTCCCAAGCAATGGGATCCCCAGGAGTATCCCCGAGGTGCTGCTGGATGTGGGTCACACCCCCCCAGGGATCTGAGGGTGCCCCTGGACACCCCCCAACCCCCGAGTACCTGTGAGGAGGCGCGGGGGGACGGTCAACACTCTCCAAGTAGGTGGCCAGCCAGGCCATGGCGGCACCAAGCCCCGCTGGCCCGGCTGGCCCCGGTGTCCCCGTCGTCCCCAGGGTCCCCCCTGCTGCTCCCAGCACCCCCGGCGGCCCCCCCGGCGCCTCCTGCTTGATGCGTTCAGGGGTGGCCTCGATGATCTGTCGCGCCAGTGTCACCACCTCGGCCTGGGGACGGGGCACATGGGGACTCTCCTGCCCTAAGGCCGCTCCCAACCCCGGCTGCTCCCCGCCTTTACCTGCAGCACGTCAGAGGACGGGGCCAGGGCGTCCTCAGGGGGGCTGGGGGGCACGGCCGCCCCCCAACTCTCATCCTCAGAGGGGCCAGGGGGGCCGGGGGGCAGCGGGACAGAGCCAGGACCCTCCGAGAGCCCCGATGGGGACGACAGGCTGCTGGCTGTGCTCAGCCCTGGGGACAACGGGGACATGGCAGGGGGGTCAGTCCAGGAGAGACACACCCCGAGAAAAAGGGGGGACATGGAAGAGGACAGGAGTTACCATGGGGACATAATGGGGACACAAAGCCGAGGAGGACAGAGAACAAGGGGACATGGGGATGCACAGGGAACACAGGAGTGGGGACAAAGAACGTGGAGGGGGAACTTGGGACACCTGGATACACAAAGGTGCTGTGGGAGCACAGGGGACATGGGGACGCACGGCGGGGAAAGGCTGGAGGGGACTGGGCATGCCCTGGGGACACACAACAGGGGACAGGGAGGGAATATGGGGACAGTGACAGAGGTCAGAACCAGTGAGAGGACAGTGACAGTGGCCACAGCACAGAGCCCAGAACAAGGCAGTGACAGCAGGACACAGTGACAACAGGACACAGTGACAGCAGGACACAGTGACAGCAGGACACGGTGACAGCAGGACACAGTGACACCAGGCAGGGAGGGTACAAAGCACCAAGGCCTTACCTGTGTCAGGACTGGCAGAGAGCGGGGAGGGGATGTGCAGGCCAGGCAGGTGACAGCGCGGGGACACCGGGGACACCTGCAGCTCCTCGAGGCGGGTGACCAGGGCCAGGTGGCCGCGGGCACGTGCCAGGGCCAGCGGCAGCCGCCCCAGGGTGTCGGGGACGGCCAGCGCCCGCCGGTCCCAGCGGCACAGCCGCTCCGCCGCCTCCCGGTGCCCCAGGGCACACGCCCACATCTGGGGACAGCAGCCACTGTCAGCAGGGTGTCCCCAAGGCGTCCCTTGTCTCGGGATTCCACCCCTGGCATTCCTCCATCCCTTCCTGAGACACCACCCCATGGCCTGTCCCTTTGGTGCCGCTGCATTCCCAGCCCTGCCACCACGCCCCCAGTGCCACCACCACGTCTGCAGTGTCCCCAATGTCCCCAGTGTCCCCTCACCAGGGGGGTGCAGGAGAAATGGTCCACATTGAGGGGGTCGATCTCCTGCTCCAGCTCCAGGCTGTCAACTGCCAGCGCCCTGCAGGGACAGGAAGGGACAGGGACAGGTGTCACATCCCCCTGCAGACAGGTGCCACATCCCCCTGAGGACACAGCCCGGAGAGGGTCACCTCTGTTTAAGGACATTTCTATCTAGCCCATCACTATCCCCACTTCATACCAGCCCATATCCCCAGCCAGTTCCCACACCTAGGTGTCCCCCAGGTGTTCCCAGGCATCCCCAGGTGTCCCCAGGTGTCCCCAGGTGTTCCCAGGCATCTCCAGCTGTCCCCAGGTGTCCCCCAGGCATCCCCAGCTGTCCCCCAGGTGTCCCCAGGTGCCCCCCAGGCATCCCCCAGGTGTCCCCAGGTGTCCCCCAGGTGTCCCCAGGTATCCCCAGGTGTCCCCAGGTCTCCCCCAGCTGTCCCCAGGCATCCCCAGGTGTCCCCAGGTGTCCCCCAGGTGTCCCCAGGTGTCCCCCAGCTGTCCCCAGGCGTCCCCAGGTGTCCCCCAGGTGTCCCCCAGGTGTTCCCAGGTGTTCCCCAGGCGTCCCCAGGTGTCCCTCAGGCATCCCCAGGTGTCCCCAGGTGCCCCCAGCTGTCCCCAGGTGTTCCCAGGTGTCCCCAGGTGTCCCCGCTCACCGCCAGCGCCGAAGAGCCTCCACCAGGCTGGCGTAGCCCTGGGCGGCCGCCAGGTGCAGCAGCGTCATGCCACGGAAGGTCACCCCGTGCGCCAGCATCGAGGTCCTCGACGTCCCCAGCGGCGTCGCCGGCCAGCCCGGCCGTGCCATCATGGCCTCGCAAATGGCCACCACCCGCGCCTCGAAGGACGAGCCCGGCCCCTGGCCCCGGGGGGCACCAGGGTCAGGGAAGGCCAGGGGGGCACGGGGGGTGGGAAGGGGCACTTGGAGGTGGCGAGGGATAGGGGAGGGGAAGAGTGGACCAGGGGACTTCAGGGCACTGGGGGACACGGTGAGATGGTGGGAACGTCAGGGGACACAAGGGAATGGCAGAGAACATCAGGAGACCCTCGTGAACACGAAGGTACGTGGGGGAACCCAGCAGATACAGGGGACTCCAGGCAACACCAGAGCACATTAGGGGACATCAGAGGACACCAGGATCTCCAGGGGCCATGCAGTGACCCCTGCAGGTGCTGGGGGCCATGCAGTGATCCCTGCAGGTGTGGGGGGGCCATGCAGTGACCCCTGCAGGTGCTGGGGGTCATGCAGTGACCCCTGCAGGTGTTGGGGGGCCATGCAGTGATCCCTGCCGGTGTGGGGGGTCATGCAGTGACCCCTGCCGGTGTGGGGGGGCCATGCAGTGACCCCTGCAGGTGCTGGGGGGCCTCACCTGTTCAGGAGGGGTCTCGGAGGGGGCTCCCCGTGGGGGCAGAAGGGGTGCAGGGGGGGGCAGGGCCCCCAGACGCGTCTCCAGCTGCTCCAGGCGCTCCAGGATGGACAGACGGAACTGGGCCTCTGGAAAAGGGGGGACCTGGGGGTGAGGGGGGCACCCTGACCCCAAACAGCATCACCCCATGGGGAGAGGAACAGCTTTGGGGTCACCCCAAAAGGAACCCAGGTGTCTGGGTGCCATCCCCCAGGGGCATGGGCTGCTTTGGGGGGGTCTTGTCCTGTTCCAGGGGTGTTCACTCACCGTCCAGTGCCAGCCAGTCCAGCTGTGCCCCGGGGGGGCCCCGTGCGGCCCCCCGTGCCCGGTACTCGAAGGGGGCGGCGGCCGAGAGCAGCCGGGGGGGACAGGCCACGCGCAGGGCGGCCACTCCGGCCTCGTGGGCTGCGGGGGGACACGGCGGGGGGTCAGCGCTGCGGGGAGGGGGCCCACGGGCGGGGACCCCCCGTCGGGGACACTCACGGGGGCAGTAGCAGCGCAGGACGCCCGGCTGGACCAGCGCGGCCGGAACGGAGGTGCGGTCGAAGAGACAGGAGTAGGCACCGGGGTCCCCCCACGGGCCCGTGATCAGCACCTTCACCCCACCCTGGGGGGACACGGGGGGTCACCAGGGACCCCCGGGGATGATGGGAGGGGAGGGGGTGAGGGGGAGGACACCCCCAAAAGGACTCACCTCAGGGTACGACCACTCTGGGGAGAAATCGGTGATGGTCACAGGGGGGTCGCTGGGGGGGCTCGTGGGGGACGAGGGCAGGTGGGGAGTGTGGGGGGGCTCCTGTGGGCTCGGCGGGACCCCCGTGTCCCCCACCAGCAGCTCAGGGAAGGGGAGAGGGAAAGGGGGCTGGGGCAGGGGGGCGGCGCTGAGTTCACAGAGGGGGTCCTGGGGGACTGTGCTCTGTTTTCCCTCCTCTTCCTCCTCCTCCTCCTCCTCCTCCAGTTTTGGGGGCGCAGCCGGGGGCGGGGGGGGCGCGCCGGGGGGCGCCTCGGCCTCGCAGCCGTAGGTCTGCCCGCGGCGGGGGCTGTTGAGGAAGCAGTCGGGGTCGAAGGCGGCCGGGGGGGGCGGCGCGGTGGGGCAGGTCCCCTCGGGGGTCACCAGGTGCTGGCTGGGGGTCAGCCCCAGCGGCTGCTCGGGCCCCCCCGGCGCCGCCCCCCCACCCAAACTGGCCACCACCAGGAGGGGCAGCCCCGCCGCGGGGGGGAACGGGGGGGCTCGGGGCCCCTCGGGGGGCGCTGTGCCCCCCCCCAGGCCCGGGGAGGGCTGGGTGGTGTCGGGGGAGGAGGGGGCGGGTTTGGGGGGGTCCCCCGGGGCGCCCCCCCCGGCCCCACGCTCCACTTTGGGGGAGATGATGCGGTGCTTGGTGCTGCCGCACTTGTGGCGGGGGGCGCCTGCGGGGGGCAAGGGAGGGGAGTTAGCAGGGGACAGGGAGGGTTTGGGGTTGCAAGGGGTGTCCTGAGGGGAATCTGGGATGGTCCCGAAGAGATTCAGGGTGTCCCAAGGGTGTTCAGGGTGACCAGAGGAATTTGGGGTTGCCCTGAGGGGTCTGGGGCAGTTCTGTGTGGCTGCAAAGGACAGTTCGGGGTCCCAGGGGCTGTTCTGGGGTTCCCAAGGGGGATCAGGGCATTGCAGTGGGTTTGGGGGGATCCCAGGGTCCCATTGAGCTGGAGGAGCCCCAGGACGTGGCAGGGGGTTCCCCAGGACGTGGCAGGGGGATCCCCAGGACAGGGCAGGGGGATCCTCAGGACAGGGCAGGGGGATCCTCAGGACAGGGCAGGGGGTTCCCCAGGACAGGGCAGGGGGTTCCCCAGGATGAGGCAGGGGGTTCCCCAGGACAGGGCAGGGGGTTCCCCAGGATGAGGCAGGGGGTTCCCCAGGACAGGGCAGGGGGTTCTCCAGGATGAGGCAGGGGGTTCCCAGAACAGGGCAGGGGGTTCCCCAGGATGGGGCAGGGGGTTCCCCAGGACAGGGCAGGGGGTTCCCCAGGATGGGGCAGGGGGTTCCCAGAACAGGGCAGGGGGATCCTCAGGACAGGGCAGGGGGTTCCCCAGGACAGGGCAGGGGGTTCCCCAGGATGGGGCAGGGGGTTCCCCAGGACAGGGCAGGGGGTTCCCCAGGATGGGGCAGGGGGTTCCCCAGGACAGGGCAGGGGGTTCCCCAGGATGTGGCAGGGGGATCCCCAGGACATGGCAAGGGGTTCCCCAGGATGGGGCAGGGGGTTCCCCAGGACGGGGCAGTGGGTTCCCCAGGACGTGGCAGTGGGTTCCCCAGGACAGGGCAGGGGTTCCCCAGGGGCTGGGGGCTTTGAGGGGCCCTGTCTCACCCAGGCCCCTGGCGCAGAGGCAGGCGTGGGTGCGGGGGGGAGGCCGGGCCTGGTGCCTCTCCAGGACGTGCTGCACCAGCTGCTCCAGGGACTGCCCGGGGGGGGCTGCCCCGTTCCCGCAGCCCCACTTCACCCCGTGGACTGCAGGACGAGACAGAAAAAAGGAAGGTGGTTGTGCAGTGCACCCTCTATCCAGCCGCCCAAAAAGAACCACACACATTCCCCACACCCCACTTCATCCTGCAGGAAAGCAAGAGCAAAATTCCTCACGAAGGGAGTTTTGGGGTGCCCTCTCCAACCCCCCAAAAAACAGCCTCGTGCTGCCCCAGTTCTACTCCATCCCACAGGCAAAGGGGGGCAACATCACACAAGAAAGAGCTTTGAGGGCATCCTCACCCTCCCCAGCCACACTTTATCCTGTAAACTTTGTGAAAATAAACAACAAATCCACCAAAAAAGCTGATTCAGGGTGTCTCTTCCTCCCTCCCAAAACACCAAACCCCCCTTCCCATTCCCTCAACCCCCATGAACCGCAGGGTCAAAACCCCTCTGGGAAAAGCCCCCCGGGGCAGCCCCCCACTCACACATGGGGCGCAGCTGGGCCACCAGCTCCTCCTGGGACCACTTGAGCCACTCTCGGGGGTCGGCGGCGGCGGCGCAGAGCGGGGGGGCCCCAGCGCAGAGCGGGGGGCTGCAGAGCGGGGGGGCGCAGGGGCAGCCACACTCCTCCATGGCCGGCACGTTCAGGTAGTGCACCAGCACGATGTCGGGGTTCTGGGGGGGCACACAGGGGGTCCTGGGGAGGGGCTGGGGGCCCGGGCAGGCTCAGGGGGGGGTCCCGGTGTCGCCCCCGCCCCCCGTTACCTGCAGCAGCCAGTAGCAGCGGCGGTGGAAGGTGGGGACGATGGAGGAGTGGACGTAGCAGCCGTAGAGGCACTGGGGGGACAGCACAGGATTGGGGGGCCCTTGATGAGACCCCCAAAGCAGCTTTGCAGGGGTGCCCACATCCCGTGGGGGCCTCATATCCAAGTACGGGGGACCCCAGACTTTCTGGACACCCCCAGACTGCCCCCTTAGGGATCCCTGCCACCACCCCAAACCATCCCCTGGTGGTCCTGACACCCCTAAAGCACCAACTGGGGAGCTCCCAGAACCCCCAGACAAACAGATGGAGATCCTGGACCACCTAAACTACCCACTGGGTGTCCCCAGCACACCAGAAATGTCCCTTAAGGGCACCCAGCACCCCCTGAGCCCCCTCTCAACACCCTCAAGCCCCTCCCTGTGCATTCCCAGCCCCTCCCTCCCAGCTCCCCACATCTAAACCAGGGGCAGTTTTATGGAAAAACTTCAGGGAGCATCAAGTGCTTTTTTGGGGAGAGGAGTGGCTCTGTTTTGGGTCTCCCCCGCCTCCTACCTCCACCCCCTGCACCTTCAGCTTCATGTGGTCCTCGCGTGTCGTCTTCCCATCCTTGCGCTTTTTCCAGCAATACCCGTCCTTGCGGTACTTGACCTTCTTCCGGTTGTACAGGATCACCGACCCGTTCTGTGGCCTGGACACGGGGTCAGGGGGCCCCCCGGGAGCCCCCAGGGCCACCCCAGCCCCCCCAGGGCCCCCCCCTGGTCCCCCCCCACCTGGTTTTTGGGGAGCAGGAGAGCCACTCGTCGTGTTTCTCAAAGGTGATGAGGTACGAGGCGATTTCCTGGGGGGACAAGTGGCCCATTTGTGTCCCCTGTCCCCCACCCACTGTATCCCTCCCCTGCTGACAGGCTGTCCCACTGTCCTGACGTCCCCTGTCCTGCCACATTCCCACCCCTGTCCCCCACATTCCCACCATCCCCAGCCAACCCCCCCTCCCGTGTCCCTTTAATGCCCCTTCCCTGTGTCCCCACGTCCCCTCCCACATCTCCAAGCGCCTCCTGCACATTCCGTGTCCCTTCCACGCCCCGTGTCCCCACATCCCCCTTGTGCCCCCTCCCCACCTCGTTGGTGTTCCAGCGCAGCTGCTCCTTGGGCAGGACCGGACATTTGGGCAAACATTCCACCAGCTTCCGGGGCAGGAAAACCTTCAGGTGGCTCCTCTCTGCCGGGGGGGGAGCGCTCGATGTCCCCACCGTGCGTCCTCCCCGTCCCCCGTGCCCGCCGCGTGTCCCCCTCCCCTTACCAGAGACCTCGGGGGGGTCCTTGCTGCTCATCTCGGAGCGCTCGTGGGGCCCTCAGGGCTCCCCTCGGGGGGCACGGGAAGGGCTGGAACCTGCGGGGAGCCCCCAGGAACGGGTGATGGGGTGGAGGAATAACGGGATGACACCGGGGGGACGCGGGACCAGGGACCCCAGCAGCGTCCTCAGCACCTTCCTGTATTGTACCCAGTGTCTCTGCCCCATATCCCCCATTCCTACCCCATTGTGCCTGACATCCCTCCCCTATAACCCCACACATCCCTCCCCTATAACCCCACACATCCCTCACCTATAACCCCACATTCTGCCCTATAACATCACACACCCCTGCCCTATAACCCCACACATCCCTGCCTCATTGCCCTCCACATCCCTCCCCTATAACCCCCCACATCCCTGCCCTATAACATCACACGCCCCTGCCCTATAATCCCATACATCCCTGCCCTACAACCCCACACATCCCGGCCCTACAACCCCACACATCCCGGCCCTACAGTCCCCCCACATCCCTGCCCTACAACCCCACACATCCCTCACCACTAACACTCCACAGTGCTGACCGGCCCCCCTAAATCTGCCCCACTGCCCCCCACACCCGGCCCTACAGCCCCCCACATCTCTACCCTATAACCCCACGCATCTCCATCCTACAACCCCACACATCCCTCACCACTGACACTCCACAGCGCTGACTGGTCCCCCAAATCTGCCCCATTGCCCCCCACATCCCTCCCCTATAGCCCCACACATCCCTCCCCTGTAACCCCATACATCCCTCACCACTGCACCCACAGCCCTGACTTGTCCCCCCAAATCTGCCCCATTGCCCCCCACATCTCTGCCCCATTGCCCCTCATATCCCGGCCCTACAGCCCCCCCAAACCCTGCCCTACAGCCCCCCCACATTTCTACCCTATAACCCCACACAACCGTCTTCTATAACCCCACACATCTCTATCTTACAACCCCACACATCCCTCACCACTGACACTCCACAGCGCTGACCGGTCCCCCAAATCTGCCCCATTGCCCCCCACATCCCTGCCCTATAACCCCCCACATCCCTCCCCTACAGGCCCCCCACACCCTGCCCCACAGCCCCCCCACATCCCTACCCCATAACCCCACCCCCCCCGCCCCACGGCAGCCCCACAGGCCCCCCCCAAAGGCACCCCCCGGTCCCCGGCCCCGCCCTCGGCCCCGCCCCGGCCCCCTCGGCCCCACCTGGCGCCTCAGGGCCGCCGCCGCCGCCGCCGCCCCCGCCCCCGCCGCCCGCCGCCATCTTCCCGCCCGCCGGGGGCCAGCGCCGACAGCGCCGCCGGCGCGTGACGTAAGCGCGCAAAGGGGGCGGGGACGCGCCGCCGGGGGTGGGCGGGGGCACGGCCGGGTGGGCGGGGCCAGGGCCTGGTGGGCGGGGCCAGGGCCGGGCCGGGGCATTCGGGGTCGTGTGGGCGGGGAGACACCTGGCAATAAATTTTATTAATTAAAGCGTACGAATCCGTCGCTGGCAGTCGCTTTTTCGTTACATGGACTAACTCACAGGCTTTCATCCCTATCAACATGATCAATCCTACGCTTAAAACTGCTAGTTAATACTCCCAAACTACATAATTACTAAAAAACAATTTTTCTAATTTTATGAAACACATCACTAGTACTGAAACCAGTTTTCTCGAGACGATTATGAGATCATTTTGAGGATTTGGAAGTCTTCTACCTGGAGCAAGGGCCTCCGTGTCCTGGGGGGTGTACTGAGGGTGAGAGGAAATGGAAGAAAAATGGGGGAAATGGAGAAAAAAAATGTGACAAAGAATTAGAGAAAGGCAGGCACGAGGACAAAAGTAGAAGCAGGAAAATGGGAGAAAGGGCGAGGGAGAGGGAAATGAGGCGAAAAAAGAAGAAAAGCGTGAGGAGAAATTGGGAGAAAGGGTGAGGGAAAAGCGGAGCAAAGGACTGATAAAAGTGAAGAAATAAGCGTGTGAAATTTCGAGGGGAATGAAGGGAAATGCCTGAGGAGAAAAATGGGCAAAAGCGTGATGAGAAAAAGGATAGAACAGAGAGAAAGTGTAAAGGAAAAACATGCAAGTGAAAGAAGAGGGAAAAGGGAGAAAAGCGAGAAAAAAAATGGAGAAGCTGAGGAAAAACGAGGTGAAAATCGTGGCAAAAAAAAATAAAAATGTAGGGAAACTTGAAGGAAAAGACTACGAGAAAATTCAGAAAATTGCGCCACAAAAAAAAAGATGAAATCCTGAGAAAAAAATGTGGAAAACCCTGAAGTAAAAAAGAGAGGGAAACCCGAGGCGAAAATGGGGAAAATCCTGAGGGGAAAAAGGCGGGAAAATCCTGAGGGGGGGGGAAAAAGGCGGGAATATCCTGAGGGGGGGGGAAAAAGGCGGGAATATCCTGAGGGGGGAAAAAGGCGGGAAAATCCTGAGGGGGGGGGAAAAAGGCGGGAATATCCTGAGGGGGGAAAAAGGCGGGAAAATCCTGAGGGGGGGAAAAAGGCGGGAATATCCTGAGGGGGGAAAAAGGCGGGAAAATCCTGAGGGGGGGAAAAAGGCGGGAAAATCCTGAGGGGGGGAAAAAGGCGGGAATATCCTGAGGGGAAAAAGGCGGGAAAATCCTGAGGGGGGGAAAAAAAGGCGGGAAAATCCTGAGGGGGGGGGAAAAAAGGCGGGAAAATCCTGAGGGGGGGAAAAAGGCGGGAAAATCCTGGGGGGGGAAAAAAGGCGGGAAAATCCTGAGGGCGGAAAAAGGCGGGAAAATCCTGAGGGGGGGGAAAAAGGCGGGAAAATCCTGAGGGGGGGAAAAAGGCGGGAATATCCTGAGGGGAAAAAGGCGGGAAAAGCCGCCCTGCCTGTGGGGCCCACCTCCACAGCGTTGCCGCTTTAAGAGGGGCGGAGT
This sequence comes from Zosterops lateralis, assembly GCF_965231275.1. NCBI lineage: Eukaryota > Metazoa > Chordata > Aves > Passeriformes > Zosteropidae > Zosterops > Zosterops lateralis. Next base: position 107,960 of record NC_139794.1, read on the forward strand.
TTTGAAGCCACGCCCCTCACGCCACGCCCCAGGCCCCGCCCCCAGGCAGGCCCCGCCCCCAGGCAGGCCCCGCCCCGCCGGGCCCGGGCGCGGCCGGAGCTCCGGATCCCCCGGGCCGGGACAGGCCCAGCCGGGACAGGCCCAGCCGGGACAGCCCAGGCCGAGACAGGGCCAGCCGGGCCGGGACAGCCCCGCGCCGAGGGGATGCGGCTCCGCGGCGCCGGTGAGCGGGACCGGCGGGGGGAAAGGCTTGGGAGATCTCGGGAAGCGAATTCAGGGAGCTCCCGGGGGGATAGGGGCAGGTTTAGGGGGCTATAGGGGGGTCCGAGGGGTGGGAAAAGGGGGTTTAGGGGGCTGGAGGGGATCTGGGGGTAGATTTATAGGGGCTGTAGGGTGTGTCTGGGGGGTGTCACAGGGGTTCGGGGGGGGGCTCAGACCCCTAAAAAGCAGATTTAGGGGTCCCGTAGGGGACTTTAGGGGGTTATAGCGCTATAGGAATTGGGTTTAGGGGGAACACAGGATTATAGGAGCAGGTTTAGGGGATCTGTAGGGGGAGTTGAGCAATCTGTGTCCCTGAGCGGGTCGGGGTCAGGTGCAGGGGTCGCTCTGGGCGTTTGAGGGATCTGAGGGGTGGAGAGGGTGAGTTTATGGGATGACACGGGTGCAGAGCCGGGTTTAGAAAAGCTGTAGTGGTGTCTCGGGGTGTCGAGGCGGATTTAGGGACCCGATGGGGTCGCGGGGTCACGGCCTTTGTTTCCCACGGGGGGGGCGCTCAGGCCCGGGGTGGGACCCCCGAGTTTTGGGGGGATTTGGTGGCGTTTGGGGGCGGGGTGTCACGTGCTGTTTGTGCTGCCCTGGAACCACCTGGGAACTGGGTGGGGGAATCCAGGGGATCTTCCTCTTCCCCGAACCCCAAATCCCCCCCTCTGCCCCCAGCCCTGACCTTTGACCCCGCCGGGACCCCACCTGCGCTTTGGGGAGGGGTCGGGCCGGGCCGGGGGCTCTTTCATCACCACCTCGCCCGGCACCGCCCCGGGTTTATTTTTAGGGCTCTCCTTTGGGGCGGGATTGAGGGTGGGACACGGACCCGCTCCCTCCCCGCGGCCCCGGCCGGGGCAGTGCTGGGGGTGGGCGGGAGCGGGGGGTCCCCCGCGGGCGGCAGGGGGGTCCCGGGCGGCGGTGACAGCCCCGTGTCACCCCAGGGTGACATGGCGGGCGCCTCGGTGAAGGTGGCGGTCAGAGTGCGGCCCTTCAGCGCCAGGGAGAGCAGCCGCCAGGCCAAGTGCGTGATCCAGATGCGAGGAAACACCACCTGTGAGTGGGGGGCGCCTGGGGGGGGGTCTGCAGAGGGGATACCCCCCTCAGGGGTGGGGGGATTGTGCTGCGGGACCCCCCCCCACCCCCGTGTCCTTGTCCCGTGCTGGCCCCGGGCCCGGAGGACCAGCTGCCCGGGCTAAAAATAGACACGGGGAGGATTTTGGGGGGGGTGACGGTGCCGGGGGGGCTGGGGGTGACGTGGGGGGTCACCCCAACCCCGCCGTGGCCTCCCCACCCCAGGCATCACCAACCCCAAGCTCGCCAAGGACGCCACCAAACAGTTCACCTTCGACTACTCCTACTGGTCCCACACCTCGGTGAGTGCCGGGGCGGCTGGGGGGGTCCCGTGGGGGGCTCTGGGGGGTCTCCTCACTCGCTCCCCTCGCAGGAGGAGGACCCCAACTTCGCCTCGCAGCGCCGGGTGTACCAGGACATCGGGGAGGAGATGCTGGCCCACGCCTTCGAGGGCTACAACGTCTGCATCCTGGCCTACGGCCAGACCGGCGCCGGCAAGTCCTACACCATGATGGGGCGGCAGGAGCCGGGGCAGCGCGGGATTATCCCGCAGGTCCGGGGCCTGGGGGGGCTCCCCAGGGGCTTGGGAAAGGCTGGAGCCCCCCCTCGGCCCCCCAGCTCAACGCTGCCCACCCGCAGCTCTGCGAGGACCTGTTCACCCGCGTCGCTCGGGAGGAGTCACCTGAGCTTTCGTTTTCTGTGGAGGTGAGAGGGATTTGGGGGTTTGGGGAGTGTCTCCTGAACTCCCCTTCTCTGTGGAGGCAGGAGAGGGGGGTTTGGGGTATTGCAGACCCCACCCCTGGCAGTTTGGGTGTTCAGCTCTTGCAGAGTCACCCCACAGCCCCCAGAGCAGTTTGGGGGTTCATTTTCCATCCAGCCCAGCATTGTGGGGGCTCAGCTGTCCCCCAGCCCAGCCCAGCAGTTTGGGACTTTCCCCCATCCCCATTTTGGGGAATTCCTCCCCCACCAATCCCCCCCAAAGTTGGGTTTTCACTTCCTCCCGATTTGGCTCTTTCCCTCCCCACCATTTTATGGTTTCACCCCCAAAACCTCCACATGTTTTGGGGGCCCTCCTGACCCCGCTGGGCCCCCCAGGTGAGTTACCTGGAGATCTACTGCGAGCGCGTGCGGGACCTGCTGAACCCCAAGAGCCGCGGGGGGCTGCGGGTGCGGGAGCACCCCCTGCTCGGGCCCTACGTGCAGGACCTGTCCCGCCTGGCCGTCGCCTCCTTCGCCGACATCGCCGACCTCATGGACAGCGGCAACAAGGCCAGGTGGGGCACGGGGGGCTTGGGGCGCCCCCGGACCCCCCAAACGCCCCCCAGGCACACGGAGGGGCTCAGGGAGCACCCCCAGACCCCCCAAACGCCCCCCAGCCACACGGAGGGGCTCAGGGGCGCCCCCAGACCCCCCAAACGCCCCCCAGCCACACGGAGGGGCTCAGGGAGCACCCCCAGACCCCCCAAACGCCCCCCAGGCACCGAGGGACCCCCCAAACGCCCCCCAGCCACACAGAGGGGCTATGGGACACCCCCAGACCCCCCAAACGCCCCCCAGCCACACGGAGGGGCTCAGGGAGCACCCCCAGACCCCCCAAACGCCCCCCAGGCACACGGAGAGGCTATGGGGCACCCCCAGACCCCCCAAACGCCCCCCAGGCACGGAGGGTCCCCCCAAACGCCCCCCAGCCACACAGAGGGGCTATGGGACACCCCCAGACCCCCCAAACGCCCCCCAGGCACACGGAGGGACTCAGGGGCGCCCCCAGACCCCCCAAACGCCCCCCAGGCACCGAGGGACCCCCCAAACTCCCCCCACAGGACGGTGGCGGCCACGAACATGAACGAGACGAGCAGCCGCTCGCACGCCGTGTTCACCATCGTCTTCAGCCAGCGCCGCCGGGACCCGCTCAGCGACCTGACCACGGAGAAGGTCAGGGGAGCCCCGGGGCCCCCCCCGAAACCTGTCCCACCCCAAAATCCCCCTGAAATCACCCCCTGCATTCTCCCGAGTCCCCCTAAAATTTACCATCACCTTCAGCCGGCACCTGCTGAGTGATCTCACTGCAGGGAGGGCCAGGGGGCCCCAAAATCCCTGGGAATCCCCCAAAGTCATGGCTAAATTCCACCTCCAAAACTCCAAAAGCACCACCCGAATCCACCCCTAGAGCCCCCAAAACAACCCCCAAAATCCAGCCCCTGAATTCATCCATCTTTCTCCCTAAGTTACCTCAAATTCTTTGATGAATTCCCCCACGCTCCTGAAAATATCCCCGAATTTCCACCAAAATCTCCTCCAAACCCTTCCCAAACCCCTCCCAAATTTCCTCCACATCCATTCTCTCCACTCCCTCAAATCACCCCACAATTCCACACCACCCCCCCACCCCAAATCCCCCCCAAATTTCCCCCCCAAACCCCCTCACACCCCCAAATTCCCCCCCCAAACCCCCTCACACCCCCATTTCCCCCCGGAATTCCCTCCTAGAGCCCCCCAAACCCCCCTGCCCCCCCCAGGTGAGCCGCATCAGCCTGGTGGATTTGGCGGGCAGCGAACGCGCCGACGCCTCGGGGGCCAAGGGCATCCGCCTCAAGGTGGGCACTGACCCCCCTGCACCCCAAAAAAAAGGGGGTGACCCCCCCCAGAGCCCTCCTGAGCCTTTTTTTCCCCTTTTCTCCCCTTCTCTCCAGGAAGGCGCCAACATCAACAAATCCCTGACCACTCTGGGCAAGGTCATCTCTGCCCTGGCCGAGGCGGTGAGTCTGGGGGTCACCCCCCTACCTGCGGCCGCTTTTGGGGGGTCCTCACCTGTTTTGGGGCCCCCTCAGCACCATCCTCTCCCCTTTTCCCCCTCCCCAACAGACCAGCAAGAAGAAGAAGCCGGATTTCATCCCCTACCGCGACTCGGTGCTGACGTGGCTGCTGAAGGAGAACCTGGGTGGGTTTGGGGTTTGGGGAGGGGTTGGGGGGCACCGCCAGGTGTTTTTTGGGGTTCCCAGCCCCCCCTAACGCTGCGTTTGCAGGCGGGAACTCGCGCACGGCCATGATCGCGGCGCTGAGCCCGGCCGACAGCAACTACGAGGAGACCCTCAGCACCCTGCGGTGAGGAAAGGGACCCCCCTGGGGGCCCTGGGTGGGGTTTGGGGGGCTGGGAAATGGGGGGATCCCAGCCCTGACCCCCCTCGGCTCCCCCCGGCCCGCAGCTACGCCGACCGCACGAAGCAGATCCGGTGCCACGCGGTGATCAACGAGGACCCCAACGCGCGGCTGATCCGGGAGCTGCGCCAGGAGGTGACGCGGCTGCGGGAGCTGCTCAGCGCCCAGGGTGAGGGCTGGGGGGCTCTGGGGGGCTCTGGGGGGCTTTGGGGGGGTCTGGGGGCCTCTGGGGGGCTCTGGGGGCCTCTGGGGGGTCTGGGGGGCTGTGAGGGGGATTTAGGGCTTTTGAGAGGCTGCGGGAGCTGCTGAGCGCCCAGGGTGAGGGCTGGGGGGATTTGAGGGGGTCTAGGGGGCTTTGGGGGGCTCTGGGGGGCTCTGAGGGGCTCTGCGGGGCTGTGAGGGGGATTTAGGGGTTTTGAGGTGCTGTGGGAGTTGATCAGTGCCCAGGGTGAGGGGCTGGGGCAGGGTTTGGGGTCGTGAGGATGGCGTGAAAGGGGTTTGTGGGGTCGGGGGGTCAGATTTAGGGGATTTGGTAAAGGCAGTGGGTTTGGGGTGTTGGTTGCAGAGGGGTTTGGGGGAAGAAGAGGTTTGGGGGCAGATTTAAGGTGGGTTTGGGGCACGAGGGGCTATGGGGGCAGTGTAGGGGGCACAGCTCTGCTGCTGGGGGGCAGTCAGGGTTTGATATGGGGCTGCAGGAGGAAACACCCCCCCTGAGGACCCCCCCTCTCCCCCCAGGCCTCTCTGACACACCGGGGGTCTCTGCCCCCCCCGCCACCACACCCCCCACCCTCAACGGGGGTCCCGGGCTGGAGCCCCCCCTGGGCCCCACCGAGGCCATGGAGCGACTGCAGGTGACCCTAAAACACCTTCCAGCCCCTGTCCCGACCCTCAGGGCCCCGGGGGGAGGTCTGTGACCCCCTCCCCAAACCCCACAATCGTTTTTCCCCCCCAGGAGACGGAGAAAATCATCGCGGAGCTGAACGAGACGTGGGAGGAGAAGCTGCGGAGGACGGAGGCGCTGAGGCTGGAGAGGTGAGGGGGGGTCCCAAACCCTTCAGACCCCACCCCAGCTCTTCCTAAACTCCCCCCAGACCCCTGTGACCCCCACCCCAACCCCTGTGCCCCCCAGGGAGGCGCTGCTGGCCGAGATGGGGGTGGCTCTGCGCGAGGACGGCGGCACCGTGGGGGTGTTTTCCCCTAAAAAGGTGAGTCAAAAGGGGGCTGGGAGACCCCCACAGTGAGAGCCCCCCACCCACCCTGGCTCTGGTTTTATTCCTGTGCCCCCCTCCCCACGCAGACCCCGCACCTGGTGAACCTGAACGAGGACCCGCTGATGTCCGAGTGCCTCCTCTACCACATCAAGGACGGCGTCACCAGGTGAGGGGGGGCTGTGGCACCCCCAAACCCCCTCGGGACCCCCTAAACCCCCTCGGACCCCCCTAGACCCCCTCAGGACCCCTCAGACCCCCTCAGGGCCCCCCCAGACCCCCTCGGACCCCCCCAGACCCCCTCAGGACCCCCCAAACCCCCTCAGGACCCCTCGGACCCCCCTCAAACTGCTCCTCCTCCAGGGTGGGCCAGGTGGACGTGGACATCAAGCTGTCGGGGCCGTCCATCCGGGAGCAGCACTGCCTCTTCCGCAGCCGCGCCGACCCCTCGGGGGAAGGTACGGATTTTTGGGGTGCCCCCCTTGCCCAACCCCCCTTTTGGCACACCTTAACTCCTTTTTCTCCCCCCTCATCCCCCTCCCCAAATGCTGCCACTGGAGCAGGTCACCACGGCCCCCCCAGGTACCGCTCCCCTGGGAGAGGGGGGAGGGTTGGGGGGCTCGTGGGGGGTTTGGGGCAGCGTGGGGTGGGATTTGGGGGTCCCCCCGCCTGGGTTTAGCGGGGAGGTGACTCCCCTTCCCTCCGTTGTGCCCCCTGAAGTGGTGGTGACCCTGGAGCCGTGCGAGGGGGCCGAGACCTACGTCAACGGGAAGCAGGTGACGGAGCCGGTGGTGCTCAAGTCGGGTAGGGACCCCCCGGAGCCCCCCCAGCTCTCCGTGTGTCTCCCCAAACCCCCCCCCTGCCCTCCCCAAATCCCTGTGGCTCCCCCAAAAATCTCTCTCTCAACCTCCCACAAATCCTGCGTCACCCCAAATTCTCTCTTGTACCCGTTATACCACCCCCATTTCCCACCTAAATCCCCCCGAAACTCCCCAAATCTCTCCTAAACCCCCCTTGTGACCCCTCCCCAACCCAGGTCTGATCTCCTAAACCCCCCCTGTGACCCCTCCCCAATCCAGGTCTGATCTCCTAAACCCCCCCTGTGACCCCTCCCCAAACCAGGGCACCGTCTGATCCTGGGCAAGAACCACGTCTTCCGCTTCACGCACCCGGAGCAGGCCCGGCGGGAACGGGAGCGGGGCCTGTCCCCGGGGCCCCCCCCGGACTGGAACCTGGCCCAGAGGGAGCTGCTGGAGCAGCAGGGCATCGACATGCGCCTGCAGAGGTGGGGACGGCCCGGGGACGGCCCTGGGGACACTCCTGGGGGTCTGCCCTGGGGGCTCACCCTGTGCTCACCCCCCCCAGGCTGCAGGACCTGGAGAACCAGCCCCAGGGGGAGAAGGAAATGGAGCAGCCCCAGGTGAGGGGGCCAGGGGGGAGGTTTGGGGGTTCTGGGCTTCTCTGAGGGTCCCCTGGGTCCCCCTGGTGTCCCCTGGGTGTCACAGCTGTGCCATGAGTGTCCCACAGGTGTCCCATGGATAGTCCCCGAGTGTCACAGGGTGTAGTTGGGTGGCCCCTGGGTGTCACAGCCATCCCTTGGGTGTCACAGCTGTCCTCTGGGTCCCCTACTGTCCCCTGGGTGTCACAGGTGTCCCTTTAGTGTCCCCCTGGTGTCCCCTGGGTGTCCCACAGGTGTCCCCTGGATAACCCCCGAGTGTCACAGGTGTCCCCTGGGTCCCCCCATGTCCCCTGGGTGTCACAGGTGTCCCCTGGGTGTCCTGGGTGTGTCCCGGGGGTTTCCCGTTTCCCCCTCGGGGGTATTTTGGGCATCCCTGGGTCTCCCCCCTGCTCCTCTCCCACTGCCCCGTGTCCCCTGAGTGTCCTGGACGTGTCCCGGGGGTATTCTGGGCGCCCCTCGGGGCTCCCCCCTGCCCCTCTCCCACTCCCCGTGTCCCCCGCAGCCCCCCAGGACCCCCGAGGAGGCCCCCAGGACCCCCGAGCCGGGCTGGCGGCTGCTCTCGTCGCTGCGCCAGGCCCTCCCCGCGCCCGCCGTGCGCTCGGTGCTGCGCCGGGCCGGGGTCCCGCTGCCCGCGGGGAAACGCCGGGAGCCGCTGCGCGTCTACCAGATCCCGCAGCGCCGCCGGGGCTCCCCACAACCATCATCATCATCATCCTCACCCCCACCATCATCATCCTCACCATCATCCCCGTGGGTGACCACAGCCGACCCCAAGGCCCGGGCCGTGCAGGAGGAGAATGAGGAGGATGAGGGGGGTCCCGGGGGTCCCGGGCAGCAGGTGAGCGAGGTGGAGGGGCTGCGGCTGCACCTGGACCGGCTGGCAGGGATCCTGCGCGAGGTCCGGCGGCAGAACAGCGCCAAGGACGAGCAGATCCGCGCCCTGCGGCACCGCGTGGGGCAGATGGAGAGGGTCATCCCCCTGCCGCCGGTGGGTGAGGGGCTGGGCCGGGGTCTCCTGGGCTGGGGAGTGCTGGGGTGGGGTCTGTACTGAGCCACAGTGCCCCAAAAACCTCCGGGGTGGGGTCTGCACTGAGCCCCTGAGCCAGAGAGTGCTGGGGCGGGGTCTGCATTGACCCATGGGACCCCTGAACCCCGGGGTGGGGTCTGCCCTGACCTACAGGACCCCTGACCCCCAGGACCCCAAAGAGCCCCCCAGTGAGGTCTGCCCTGACCCAAAGACCCCCGGGTGGGGTCTGCATTGACCCACAGCGCCCCAAAGAGCCCAGAGTTGGGGTCTGCACCCCCTGAGCCGCCCCCACCGCCCCTGCCGGGGCTCCCACCTCCCCAATAACCCCCTCACAGCGATCCCCCTGCCCCACACATCGCCCTGACCCCCCAAATCCTCCCCTTCCCACCCCCAGACCCCCCCAAATGCCCCTCCCACCCCCCCAGACCCCTCTAACCCCCCTCTCCTCCCCCCCATTTCAGGACGACGCTGACGAGGCCGAGCCGCCCCCCCAAGAAACCCCCCAGGACCCCCCCCAGGACGCCCCCCAGGACGCCCCCCAGGAGCGCCCCCAGCCCCCCTCGCCCCCCTCGGCGGCGGCGGCGCGGCTGTGCCGGCTGATGGAGCAGGACCCCGCCTTCCGCCGGGGGCGGCTGCGCTGGCTGCGCCAGGAGCAGGCCCGGCTCTGGGGAGGGGGCGGCCCGCAGCCCCCCCAGGCCCCCCGCCGCCCCCCGCGCTCCCACGCCGCCCCCCAGGACTCCAAGCTGCGTTTCCCCTTCAAGAGCAACCCCCAGCACCGCCTGGCCTGGGGCGCCCCCCAGGCCGAGAACAGCCCCCCACCACCATTGCAGCCCCCTCCCCAGGGCCGGCCCCGCCGGGGGTCTCTGGATGGGGGGGGGTCCTCGCCGCCCCCCGCCCTGGGGACGCCCCCTCCTCGTGTTCGCCGCCAGCGCTCCGCCCCCGACCTGAAGGCGCGGGGGGGCCCCGTCCCGTAGCGGGGCCGGGTTTGGGACCCCCCCCAAAAACGGACAATCACCGCCTCTCTCCCTCCCCACAATCGGGGGGTCTCCCCGGCCCCCCAGCTGCTCTCACGCCGCCCCTTCCCCTCCCCCCGCCTGTGTGTGTCTGTGGGAGGAGCCCGGGTTAATTAACGGCCGTCCCGCTAATTAAAGAGAAGCGCCTCTTTTTCCGGCGCCCCCCCCCCAATTGTGGAGCCTCCTCTGTGCTGGCCACGCCCACTCCAGCCTGGCAGCTCCGGGCCACGCCCCCTCGTGGGGCGGAGTCAAGTGGAGTCTCCGCCCACCCCGCGAAGCCACGCCCCGACTAAAGTTCAGCTGGATCAGAGGCCACGCCCATTTGTATTTATAAATGCATTGTGGGCGTGGTGTTTGGCTAAGCCACGCCCCCTCGCGTCGGCAATTGGGAGCGGGGCTCTGCGCTCCGCCCATTTGGGCGTGGCTCTATATGGCCACGCCCCTTCCCGCTCCTGCCCGCCCCTCCCTGCCCGTTCCCCCCCCGGTGCCCCCGGCCCCGTTTTTCCCCGTTCTCCCCGTTTCTCCCGCCATGAGCCGCCCCGCGCCGCCCCCGCCGCTGCCGCTGCTGCTCCTGGGGGCTCTGGGGGCTCTGGGGGCGCTGAGCGCGGGGCAGGACCCGGCCCCGAGCCCCCCGCCCAGCCCCCGGCCCAACGCCAGCAGGTAACGGGGAGCGGCGCCCCCGGGACGGGACAGGACGGGACGGGACCCCCGGGATGGGACAGGACCCCCCGGGATAACCCGGGACAGCCCCGGGACAGGACAGGAGGGGACAGACCCAGGACAGGAGGGGACAGGACGGGACGTGGCACCCGGGACTCCCCCGCAGACGGGGCTCCGCCTCCCCCAGGACCCCCCCAGGCTCCGGGACCCCCCTGCAGGACCCCCCTGGGCACCGGGACCCTCCTGGGCTCCGGGACCCCCCCGGGCACCGAGACCCCCCTGCAGGACCCCCCCGGGCTGCGGGACCCCCCCCGGGCTCGGGGACCCCCCCCAGGACCCCCCCGGGCTCCAGGACCCCCCTGGGCTCGGTCCAGACCCCCAACCCACGAGCTGCGCCCCCCCCTCAGCCCCTGGATCCCCCCAAGACCCCCCTGGCTTCTCCCCGGGGGTCTGGGGTCCCCCGATCTCGTGTCTCCCCCCCGTTCCGGGCCCCCCGTGACCCCCCCCGTGTCCCCCAGGGCGGCGTTCCCGGTGTTCCCGTGCGGGGGGGACCTTCGGGGGGAGTCGGGGTTCGTCGCCAGCGAGGGGTTCCCCCGGCCCTACCCCCCCGGCAGCAACTGCACCTGGACCATCACGGTACGACCCCCGCCCCAAAATACCCCAGAGACCCCTCCCCACCCCACGGGCCCCCCCACCCCGCTCAGCCTGACCCGCCCAGGGATATCCCAAACCCCCCCCGGGGCACCCCAAAAACGCGGGGGGTCCCCCTTGGCTCTTCCCCTCCAAGGACAGGCGGTGTCACCCCAAAATCCCCCAAATCCCCAAAATCCCCCAACTCCCCAAGACCCCCCAGTGACCCCCCAAACCCCCCCAGGTGCCCGAGGGCCAGGTGTGTCACCCCAAAATCCCAAAAATCCCCAAAAATCCCCCAAATCCCCCAAATCCCCCAAAATCACCCCAAACCTCCCCAGGTCCCCAAGGGCCAGGTGGTGTCACCCCCAAACCATCACCTAAGGGGTTGGTGGTGTCACCCCAAAATCCCCAAATCCCCATCACCCCCAGTGACCTCAAATCCCCCCAGGTCCCCAAGACCCCCCAGTGACCCCCCAAACCCCCCAGTGACCCCCCAATCCCCCCAGGTGCCCGAGGGGCAGGTGGTCAGGGTCACCCCAATCCCCCCAGGTGCCCGAGGGCCGGGTGGTCAGGGTCACCCCAATCCCCCCAGGTGCCCGAGGGGCAGGTGGTCAGGGTCACCCCAATCCCCCCAGGTGCCCGAGGGGCAGGTGGCCACCCTCTCGTTCCGTGTCTTTGACCTGGAGCCGGACCCGCGGTGCCGGTTCGACTCGCTCTCGGTGTTCGGGGGTCTGGGCCCCGCCGCGCCCCTCCTGGGCCGGTTCTGCGGCACCTTCCGCCCGGGGGCGCTGCGGGCGCCCCAGAACCGCCTCCGGCTGCGCATGGAGAGCGACGGCGCCACCGCCGGGAGGGGATTCCTGGCCTGGTTCAGCGCCGGGAGCCCCCCCAGCAACGGTGGGTGAGAGGGGGGGGATGGAGGGGAGACCTCCACCCCAAAAAAAAAAAAAAAAAAAAAAATTATATATTTTATATATGTTTTATTTTTATATTTATATATATTTTTATATATTTTATTTTCATAATATTATATATATTATATTATTATCTAATATATAATATATAATATATAATTATTATATTATCGTTATATATAATATATAATATATATTATATTACATTATATTACATTACATTATGTTATTATATATTATATTATATTATATTATTGTATTATTATATATTATATTGTTATATATCATTATATATTATTATATATAATATTATATTATTATATGCAATATAAAATATAATATACAATTATATTACTATTATAATATATATAATACATATTATACTATATTATAATATTATTATATACATTTTTATATTATTGTATTATTAAATATTATTATAATATATTATTATACATAATATTATGTTGTTATAGATAATATATAATATATAATTATTATATTACTATTATAATATATATTATATATATTATATTATACTATATTATCATATTATAATATACATTATTTTATATTTATATTTTATATATATTATATTTTTATATAAATGTATATTATATAGATATATTACTATAAATATTATAAATCTATATTAATAATTATAGGTATATACTAATAATTATAAATATATATTTTAATTATTAATATATAATAAATTAATATATAATAATTATAGCTATTTCTATTTATAAATACAAATATATAATATATAGTATATATAAATGAATATATAAACATATAGAAATATATATATATATATATGTAAATAAAGGCAAGGGGAGGGAGCACCGCCGGCGGGGAGCAGGAGAATCCCACAGAGACCCCAAAACCCCCCTGGAGACCCCCAAAACCACCCAAATCCCCCCTGGCCCCCCACTCCAGCCCCCCCCCCTCTTTCAGGGCCCCCCCAGGGACGGCGCCGCTCGGGGGTCTTTAATAAACCCCATTTTTTCGGGGAGTCCTGGCACGATTTTGATGGTGAGTACGACCCCCCCCCCCCCCCAAAAAAAAATTATAAAAGAAAAAATTACAAAAAAAAAAAAAATTACAAAAAAAATCACAAAAAAAAAATTGCAAAAAAAAAAAGACAAAAAAAATACAACAAAAAAATTTACAAAAAAAAATTACAAATAAAATTATAAAATTTAAAAAATTACCAAAAAAAATTACCAAAAAAAAATTTACAAAAAAAAAAAAAAAAATACAAAATAAAAAATTACAAAAAAAATTTTACAAAAAAAATTTACAAAAAAAATTACAAAAATAAATTTACACCAAAAAAAATTTTACAAAAAAAATTAAAAAAAAAAAAAATTTTAAAAAATTTACAAAAACAAAAACGAAAATTAAAAAAAAAAATACAAAAAAAATATTCCTGGGGGGGGTCTTGCTCCCCAAATTCCCAACCCCAATTCTGGTTTTAGCAGAGCCCCCTCCCCAATTTTCCCCCAAATTTTGGGGGTTTCAGGGACAGCGAAACGCCGGCGGTGCGGGAAACTGGGGAGGGGTCCCAAACCTGTTTGTGCCCCCCAAACCTGACCCCAATTCCCCCCAGAGCTCCAGTTCTGCGGGGGGCGCCTGGAGAAGGCCCAGGGGAGCCTCCAGACCCCCAACTGGCCCGAGGAGAATTATCCCCCCGGGATCAGCTGCTCCTGGCACATCGTGGGGGGGCCCGGACAGGTCGGGGGGTCCTGGGGGGTCCGGGGGGGTCCGGGGGGGGTCTGGGGGAGGTTTGGGGGGATTTGGGGGGTCCTGGGGGGGATTTTGGGGGGTCTGGGGGGGATTGGGGAATTGGGGAGGGGGTCAGGGGGGATTTTGGGGGTTATTTTGAGTTTTCAGGAGGATTTGGGGAGTCTGAAGGGATTTGAGGGGGAATTGGGGGTCCTGGGGGCGTCTTGGGGGGGATTGGGGGGTCCTGGGGGGTCCTGGGGGGTCTGGGGGGGTCCTGAGGGGATTTGGGGGGGATTGGGGGGATTTGGGGGTCCTGGGGGGTCCTGGGAGGGGTTGGGGGGGTCTGGGGGGGATTTGGGGGGAATTTGGGGGGTCCTGGGGGGTCCTGGGGGGATCTGGGGAGGGAGTTTGGGGGGGATTTTGGGTCGGGGGGGTTTCAGGCCGGTTTTTTTGGGTCGGGGGGGGTTTCAGGCCGGGTTTATTTGGGTCGGGGGGTTTCAGGCCGGGTTTATTTGGGTCGGGGGTCGCAGGTGGTGGAGCTGCGGTTCGGGAAGTTCGACGTGGAGCGCGACCCCCACTGTCGCTACGATTACGTGGCCGTGTTCGAGGGGGGGGCGCGGGACGACGCGCGGCGCGTGGGGCGGTTCTGCGGGGAGGAGACCCCCGGGTGAGCCCCCAGACCCCTCTGAGGCCCCCCAGGACCCCCTAAACCCCTCTGAGCCCCCTCAACCTGCCCCAAACCCCTCCCTGGACCCCCCAGATCCCTCCGAGACCCCTCAACCTGCTCCAAACCCCTCCCTGGACCCCCCCAAAACTCACCTGGGACCCCCCTAACGCCCCCCTGACCCCCTTAAACCCCCCCTGACCCCCTCCCTGGACCCCCCAGACCCACCTGGGACCCCCAAACCCCCCCAAACCCCCCAAATCCCCCCTGGCCCCTCCTTGGACCACCCAAAACCCACCTAAACCCCCCCTGGACCCCCCAAACCCCCCCCCGGACCCCCTGGGACCCCCCAAACGCCCCCAAACTCACCTGGGACCCCCTAACGCCCTCCTGGCCCCCCTGACCCCCTTAAACCCCCCCTGACCCCCTCCCTGGACCCCCCAGACCCACCTGGGACCCCCAAACCCCCCCAAACCCCCCAAATCCCCCCTGGCCCCTCCTTGGACCACCCAAAACCCACCTAAACCCCCCCATGACCCCCAAACCCTTCCTTGGACCCCCCCAAATCCACCTGGGACCTCCCAAAACCCACCTAGGACCCCCTGGACCCCCCAACCCCCCCCCAAACCCACCTGGGACCCCCTAAGCCCCTCCTTGGACCCCCAAACCCACCTAGGACCCCTCAAACCCTCCCTGGACCCCCCCAAACCCCCCTAAACCCCCCCAAACCCCTCCCTGGACCCCCCAAATCCCCCAAACCCCCCTAACCCCCCCCTAAATCCCCCAAATCCCTCCTTGGACCCCCCAAAACCCACCTGGGACCCCCCAAACCCCCCCTAAACCCCCCCAACCCTCCCTGGACCCCCCCTGGACCCCCCTAAACCCCTCTAAACCCCCCCCAAACCCCCCAAACTCCTCCCTTGAGCCCCCAAACCCACCTAAACCTCCCCCCAAACCCACCTGGGACCCCCCCAAACCCCCCTAAATCCCTCCCTGGAGCCCTCAAACCTCCCCCTGACCCCCTCAAACCCTCCCTGGACCCCCCCAGACCCCCCCCTGACCCCCCGTGCCGCCCCCAGCCCCATCATTTCCACCTCCCCGGAGCTGCTGGTCCAGTTCGTGTCCGACCTGAGCGTCACCGCCGACGGGTTTTCGGCCTCTTACACCCTCCGGGACCGGCCCGGGGGCGACCCCCGCCCCTCCGAGCCCCCCCCGCCCAAGCCCCGCGGCGGCGGGAAGGGGAGAAGCGCCCCCAGCCCCAAATCAGAGCCCCCCACGGGCGCCCCCTGCCCCCAGCGCTGCCGTCGAGCCGGGACCCTCCAGAGCAGCTTCTGCAGCAGCGACTTCGGTGAGGGAAATCCCCCCAAATCAGGGGTGGGACCCCCGGAATGGGGGATTTATTTATAAATCAGGGGTGGGACCCCCGGAATGGGGAATTTTCTGCAGGAATGGGGGGGTGGGATGGCCCCAAAAAAGGGGAAAAGGAGGGGAAGGGGAGGTCGAACCCACCCCTCAAAGAAAAAAAAAAAAAAAACCACTAAAACCCCCAAAATTTAAAAAAAAAACAAAAACAAAAAAAAAAAAACCACCAACCTCCACAAAAAACCCCCACAAAAAAATCCAAAATAAAAAAAAACCAAAACCAAAACCAAAAACAAAACAAAAAAACCCCAAAAATAAAATTTAAAAAAAAAAAAATAAATAAATTAAAAAAAAAATAAATAAACCAAAACAATCAAAAATAAAAAAACCCCAGGGGTGAGACCCCCGAAATGGGGAATATTCCCAGGAATAGGGGGGGTGGGTGGGACTCTGGGATGGCCCCAAAAAAGGGGTCGGGGAGGGGAAAAGGAGGTCGAACCCCCCCCCAAAAAAAAAAAATAAATCCAAAAAATCAGGGGTGAGCCCCCCGAAACGGGTAATTTTCTCCATTTTCCCCAGTGCTGACCGGGACGGTGAAATCCGTGTCGCGGGGGTCGCCGCAGGAGCCGGGCTGGGCCGTGGTCTCCGTCCTCAACCTCTACAAGTCCGGGGGTCTCCCGGGGGTCCCCCAGCCCGCCAAGGGGGCGGCGCTGCGCCTGCAGCTGCCCTGCCGCCTCTGCCCCGCGCTCAAGAAAGGTGGGTGTGCTTTCAGGGGGTCCTGGTCCTGGAGGGGTCTCTGCGCCCCCTACCCAGCTCTTGACGCCCCCTCCCCAATTTTTTTTTTTTTTTCCAGGCTCCAGTTACGTCCTGATGGGGCGGGTGGGGCCGGACGGGGGGGCGCTGCTGCCCCCCGACGCCTTCGTGGTGCCCCACCGCCCCCAGCAGCAGCAGCAGGTTTTGGGGAACCTCAGCAAGAGGCCGTGCAGGGGGAGCCCCTAAAGCCCCCTCCCCTAAATCCCCCCTGGCTTGGGGGGACGCCCCCCGCAGATATGCAAATAAAGGGTGCAGAGATGGAGCGTGTGATTGGAGGTTTGGGGGGCCCCGCCCTTGATCCGTATTCAAGATCGGAGACCCCCAAAAATGAGACCCCCCGAAATTTCCCCTTTAAATGGTGCGGCGCCTTTAAGAGGGGCGGGGTAAAGGGGGGCGTGGCAGAATAGGGCGTGGTTAGTGTGTGGGCGCGGCTTCCAACAAGGCAGGGGGCGGTGCTTAGCGCTGATTGGCTCACTTTCTCACTCGCGGCCTGTCAATCATTGCTGTAACTTCTCATTGGTTGAGCCGCCCCCTATAACCCGCCTCTATGTAAATCACGATTGGTTGGCTACACGTCAATCTCGGGCGCTGCTCCCGCCTCCTCGATTCCGATTGGCCGATGCCGCCAAAATATTGGCCACCGTTGCCAGGCAACGAGCCCCGCCTTCTCGTTCGCGATTGGCGGAGACCGTGCTTTAGCCGTGATTGGCTGCAGTTGGGCAGCACACCCCCGTTCTCTTGATGACGATTGGTTAACCACCCTATCAATCAAAGGGCAAAGTTCCGCGCTCCTCCGGGCCGTGCCCCCCACTTACCCAATCCGATTCGCCGCCTCCCTCGCGCCCCTCATTCTGATTGGCTGCCGCTCTGGCCCCGCCCCCGCGGCGGGGGTCCGGAAGGCGCCGGGTCTCAGTCGGGCAGCGGCGGCCGCGGCGAGCGGAGCTCCGGGCTGGCAATGGCCGCGGGGGCTGTGGGGGCCGTCACGGCCGAGCCGCCGCCGCCGCTGCCGCTGGGCCGCCTGCCGGGAGGAGCCGGCACGGAGCGCGCCCTGGAAGAAGCAGAAGCCTCCGGCACCCTCAGCTTGGCCGGCAGACGGTTACGCGCCTTCCCGGCGGCGGCGGCGCGGCGCTGGGACCTCAGCGACACCACACAGGCCGGTGAGGCCGCGGGACCCCCCGAGCCTTCCCCACAACCCTGGGGGAGTTTCAGGGGAAGCTTTGAGCGCTCTCCCTCCCTCACGGAGCCTCTCGGAGCCTCAGGGAGCCCGCGGGAAGGGGAAGAGCCTGAGGCGGGTGAGGAGGAGCCGCGACGGGACGAGCCGGAGCGCCTGGTCCAAGCGGTCCGGCGGCTTCGGGTTCTCCCCTCACGGCTGTGGGTGCGCGGAGGGGGCGCTTGGGACCCATCAGCACCTTTATCCTCATCCCTGGAGGGTCTTTTATCCCCTTTATCCCTGTTACCCCCATCGCTGCCCCTCTCAGGCCCTGCTGTCCCCGTTTTCCCCCAGACCTGTCTCGGAACCGTTTCGGGGAGGTTCCCGAGGCCGCCTGTCGCCTGGTGTCCCTGGAGGGGCTCAGCCTGTACCACAACTGCCTGCGCAGCGTCCCCCCGGCCATCGCCAACCTGCAGGCGCTGTCTCACCTGGATCTCAGGTAAAAACCCCCATTTAGGGACACAGGTTTGGTGGGGTTTTTTTTTTTTGTTTTTTTTTTTGGTTGTTTTTTTTTTTGTGTGTGTGTGTGTTTTTTGGCGTGGTTTTGTTTTTTTTTTTTTTTTGGCTTTTTTTGTTTTGGTTTTTTTTTTTGGTTTTTTGGGTTTTTTTGGGGTTTTTTTTGGGTTTTTTGGGTTTTTTTGGGGGGGTTTTTTTTGTTGTTTTTTTTGTTGTTTGTTTTTTTTGGGGGGTGGTTTTTTTGGGTTTTTTTTTTGGTTTTTTGGGGTTTTTTTCGGGGTTTTTTGGGGGTCTTGTGGTTTTGTTTGTTTGTTTTTGGGGGTTTTTTTTGTGGTTTTTTTGTTTTTGTTTTGTTTTTTTGGGGGGGGGGTTTTTTGGGGTTTTTTTTTGTTTTGTTTTGTTTTGTTTTTTTTTCCGTGCTGTGATTAACCCTTTTTTTCCCTCGCAGCCGTAACCAGCTGAGCTCTCTGCCCGCCTGCCTCTGCCTCCTCCCCCTGCGCGTCCTCAACGCCAGCAACAACCGCCTGGCGCAGCTGCCGCCCAACCTGGGAGCCCTGCGGACCCTGAGGCAGCTGGTGAGAGCCACAGCCGAGCCCCTGGGGGGCCGGGCCGGGCCGGGGGTCTCGCTGAGCCCCGTTTTCCCCCCGCAGGATGTCGGCTGTAACCGGCTGCGGGCGCTGCCGCCGGGGCTGGGGCAGCTGCGGGCGCTGCGGGACCTCAACGTGCGGCGGAACCAGCTGGCGGCGCTGCCCGAGGGTGGGTTTGGGGGGTTTGGGGGGGGTCTCGATGCTTTGGGAGGGATTTGAGGGGGGTCTCGATGCTTTGGGAGGGGTTTGAGGGGGGTCTCGATGCTTTGGGAGGGTCAGGAGGGGTTTGGGGGGGGTCTCGATGCTTTGGGAGGGGTTTGAGGGGGGTCTCGATGCTTTGGGAGGGGTTTGGGGGGGGTCTCGATGCTTTGGGAGGGTCCGGAGGGGTTTAGGGGGGGTCTCGATGCTTTGGGAGGGTCAGGAGGGGTTTGGGGGGGGGTCTCGACGCTTTGGGAGGGGTTTGAGGGGGGTCTCGATGCTTTGGGAGGGTCCGGGGGGGGGGTTTGACACTTTGGGAGGGTCCAGAGGGGTTTGAGGGGGGTCCCGATGCTTTGGGAGGGGTTTAGGGGGGTCTCGATGCTTTAGGAGGGTCAGGAGGAGTTATGGGGGGGGGTCCTGACGCTTTTGGGGGGTCCAGAGGGGTCTGAGGGGGCTCCTGACGCTTTGTGAGGGTCCCCGTTGACCCCCTGTGTCCCCCCGCCCCTCCAGAGCTCTCAGAATTGCCCCTGGCCCGGCTGGATTTCTCCTGTAACCGCGTCGTGGCCATTCCTCGCTGCTTCCGGCGGCTCCGGCACCTCCAGGTCCTGCTGGCCGACAACAACCCCCTGCAGTTCCCCCCCGCGCAGGTGAGGGGAGGCCTGGAGGAGCCCCCAGACCCCTCAAAAAGCTCCCCCTGACCCCTCTGTGCCCCCCCCTCAGATCTGCCTGAAGGGCAAAGTTCACATCTTCAAGTACCTGGAGGCCGAAGCTGCTGCTCATCCTCCTCCGGCGTGGTAAGGGGGCTCAGAAAGGGGGACCCCACTCTCCCCTCCCCTCCTGGGGGGGTTTTGGGGGTCTCTCAGCCCTGTTTTTCCCCCCCACAGCCCCCCAGACGAGCCGTGTCCCCTGCGGCCTCGGGGAGGGCTGGACTCCGGTTTCCACAGCGTGGACAGCGGCAGCAAACGCTGGTCGGGGAACGAGGTGGGGTCGTTTTGGGGGGCGTTTTGGGGGGGAATCTGGGGTGTCCCCCCCATTTTTCACCCCCTTTGGCGCCGTTTCAGTCCCTGGACGAGTCCTCGGAGCCGCCCCGGCAGCTCAGGGAGACCCGCGGCGGGGCAGGTGAGGGGAGTGAGACCCCCCAAACACCCCCAAAACACCCCCAGGACCTTCTGGGGACCCCCTGCCACCCCCCATTGTCCCCACAGGTGGTGACAGTGACCCGGAGCAGCTGGAGGAGGAGCCCTCACCTGAGGTGATGTCACTCCCCAACCCTCTTTGATCCCCCCCTCAAATTTTTGGGGATCCCCCACCCCCCAAATCCTGAGCCCCCCCCCGCCTTTTTGTCCCCCAGGAGCAGCAGAGCCAAACCCCGAGAGGTGCCAGCCCTGAGGGGATCAGGTGAGGG
The DNA here is from genome assembly GCF_965231275.1 of Zosterops lateralis. Taxonomy (NCBI): domain Eukaryota; kingdom Metazoa; phylum Chordata; class Aves; order Passeriformes; family Zosteropidae; genus Zosterops; species Zosterops lateralis. The sequence goes on from NC_139794.1 coordinate 127,785, forward strand.
GCTTGGGGGGGGTCTGGGGGCTCCCAGAGGGGTCAGAGGGGGGTTTTAACCCCCTTTTCTCTCCCTGCAGGGTGGTCCCCATTTCCCGGCAGCGCCCCAAAAACCTGGAGGTGTGGAGGGAGAGGGAGAGGGAGAGGAGTCGGGACAGGTACGGGGGTTTGGGGTTTGGGGTGACAGGGTTGGGGTTGGGAGCTGGGGCTGGTTTGGGGTTGGAAATTGGGGATGGAATTGGGGACAGGGATGGGATTGAGGGGCCAGACTGGGACAGGGACTGGGGATTTGGGGTGGTGGGTTTGGGCTTGAAAATCAGGAATGGGGCCAGGAACTGGGATGGGATTGAGGGACCAGACTGGGACAGGGATGGGGGGTTTGGGGTGGTGGGTTTGGGGTTGGGGTGACAGGTTTGGGGCTGGAAATTGAAGATGGAACTGGGGACAGGGATGGGGATTGAGGGGCCAGACTGGGACAGGGACAGGGGGTTTGGGGTTGGGGTCACAGGTTTGGGGTTGGAAATTGGGGATGGGACTGGGAACAGGGATGGGATTGAGGGACCAGACTGGGACAGGGACTGGGGATTTGGGGTTGGGGTGACGGGATTAGGGTGACAGGTTTGGGGTTGGGGTGGTGAGTTTGGGGTTGGGGTCACAGGTTTGGGGTTGGAAATTGGGGATGGGACTGGGGACAGGGATGGGGATTGAGGGGCCAGACTGGGACAGGGAGTGGGGGGACTGGGGTTTGGGGTGGTGGGTTTGGGGTTGGGGTCACATGTTTGGGGTTGGAAATTGGGGATGGGTCAGGGACAGGGCCTGGGGGCAGGTCTGGGGCATTGGGAACGGGGTCAGGAACGGGGACAAGGGACAGGCACTGGCTGCTCTCCCCCCCCACAGGACCCACCCCCAGAGACCCCCCCAGACAACCACGACCACCCCGGTGAGGACCTCGTTAGGCTCGGTCCTAATTAACCCCCCTACCCCTTCCCCCGGGCTCAGCCCTAATTAACAGGACTCTTAATTTAACCCCAGGACCCCCACGGAGCCCCCCCAAAACCCACCACCTCCCTCAGCCCCTCCTGCTCCTCCTCCCACGGTGCCACCAAGCCAGGTAGGACAGAGCCCCCCCTGTGCCCCCTCCCCTGGAGCCCCCCAGGCCCTGAGCCCCCCATTTCTCCCCCTGGAGCCCCCCCAGGCCCTGAGCCCCCCATTTCTCCCCCCACAGCCCCCCCAGACCCCGACCAGCAGCGGGAGTTGATCGCTGAGATGCGCCAGGTAACGACCCCTCCCCTCCCCGTTTATTTGGGGGGTGGGTTTGGGGGTCTCACACGGTTTGTTTTTTTTTGGGGGGGGGGGTCGCACAGAGCCTGGAGGCGCTGCTGCAGCTGCAGCTCCCGGAGGATTTGGGGGACTCGGAGCTGCTGGGCAGAGTGGCCGCCCGCCTGCGCCCCTGGGCTGTGAGTGGGACCCCCAGAGACCCCCCCCTGCACCCCAAAAAACTCCCCAAAACACCCCCAAACACCTCCCTGAAACCAGGACCCCAAACCGTCCCCCCGGCCCTCCCAAAACCTCCCACCGCCCCCCAATTCTGCACAAAATCCCCTCAAAACTCCTCCGAGACCCCTCTCCCCTCCCCAAAACCCCTTTTAATGCCCCCCAAACCCCCCTGAACCTCACCCCTGACCCCTTTAATTCCCCCCAAACCCCTTTCCTGAACCCCAGGCCCCCCCAAAACCCCTTTTAAAGCCCCCAAACCCCCCTGAAGCCCACCCTCTCCCCCTTTAATTCCCTCCAAACCCCTTCCCTAAGCCCCCCACCCCAAAGAACTCCCCTCAAATCCTCCCCTGTGCCCCTTTTCCCCCTCCCCAGAGCCCCCCCAGGACCCGCCGGACGCCGCAGCCGCTCCCCTGTCGCCGCTCGGGGCTCCCCGAGGTACCGTTTTTTTGGGGTGGGGGGTTTAATTCGGGGTTCGGGGGGGTCCCCGCGCTCTCCCGCACTGACGTGGGGTCCCCCCCGCCCCCAGGTGAAGCCCCCAGACCCCCGGCGTCCCCCCCCCGGGCTGCTCTTCGCCCTTTTCTACGGCCTCCTCATGGCGCTGCTGGTCGCCGCCCACCGGGCGCTTTTTGGCTGCTGAGGGACCCCCAGAACCTCGGGGAGACCCCCCAGACCTCCCCGGGGACGGGGGTCCCGCCTTTGCACCTTTTCTTTGCCCCCCTCCCCTCTTTTCTTGTGCCTTAATGCTGGGGAAACTGAGGCAGGGAAGGGGGAGGGGCTGAACCCCTTTTGCCTCCCCCCTCTGGGGGTGTGACTTTAATTATTCGTATTGTAATTAATTATGACAAGCTATTATTATTATTATTATTATGAGATTTATTATTATGAGATTTATTATTACAAGATTTATTATTAAGATTTATTATTATTATGAGATTTATTATTACGAGATTTATTATTATAATAATAATATTATTATTATAATGAGTTGTCACTATTATTATTATAATGGGGGTTGTTACAATGAGCTGTTATACGGGGACCCTGAGGATAATAACTTAATAATTACGGTTAATTGTAACTTAATTACGATGAAAGAATGTTCAAAAAAAAAAAAACCACGGATGACCAAAATTTTATTGTAATTAATTATTATTAAAAAATACTATATTTAACTATTTTTTATCGTTGTTACCATAATTATTCCAACGATGATTTTATTTCCAAGTATGAATGTCCCCCCTCAAAACCATACTTGGTACATCCCTGTCCCTCTGTGACGACTCGAGGTCACCGGACGGTACCAAAAGCCGGGCGGGGGGGGGGGGGGGGGTTCAGTCCTGCCCGTCTCCTGCTGCAACTGCTGCGCTTTTTTTGTCCGTTTTCGCCCTTTCTGTGCCCAAAAAAGGGGGTGCTCCCCCTCCAGCTGTGCTGCGCTGCCCCACAGTGCCCCCTCCCCAAATCCGCCCCCACTGATTCCCCCCTTCCCCGGCAGGTCGTGGACGAGCCCGGCCCTTAACGCCCCCCCTCCCGGCGCCATCTTTGTTGAGGGCAGGCCCGCCATTGCTCTGCCTCCAGCCGTGATTCCGCGGCCGCCATCTTGGCTGAGGGCGCATAGGGAGACTATGGGCCGCCATCTTTATTGAGGGCAAAGCGCCCTCACCCGCGGCCGCCATCTTTAGTGCGGGCCGCCCTCACCCGCGGCCGCCATCTTTAGTGCGGGCCGCCCTCAGGGAACCGCAGCGGCGATTGGAGGGAGAGAAGCACCGAGATCAGATCGAAGCCGTTTCTATCGAATATATATTAGATTATCGCCATAAATCTCTGGGAAACAAAAAAATAAAAGGTGGTCCCGGGGCCCTGCGGTCATAGGAAGGGGTTGGTGGTGGGGTGCCGGATGCCGAAGGGCGCCGTCGGGGTCGGGACGGTCTGAGGGGACAAAACGGGGTCAGCAGAGGAGAAAAGGGGGTTCAAAACCTCCCCTGTCACCCCACAATGTCCCTCTCCTCACCACAAAAGGGTTGGTGGAAGCTTTGGCAACGCTGAACGCACCAAAAGGCAACCCTGAAATGGGGAAGGGGGTCAGCGGGGGTCGAGCAGAGCTTACCCCAATATTTATCAATATTTATCAATATTTAACAGCCCCGCTGCCCCCAGCTCTTACCATCAGCCTGGAAAGGGCTGGGGAAGCCCCCAGGAACGGGGGGAGAGGTGAAAGCAGCACCTAAAAGAGGGGACAAGGAATTGGGACCCCCAGATAATCCCCTGGCCTGGGATCGGGGGGATTTAGGGGGATCAGGGGGTCACTCACCGGGGCCGTTGCTCTGGAAAGGGTTTGTGGAGGGTCTGGGGGCTGCAGGGGCCGTGAAGGGGTTGGTGTAGCCTGGGGAGGGGGCACAGGTGTCACCCCTGGGCCCCCCAAGCACTTTTTGGGGTCTAAAAAGGGGTTTAAAGCCTGACTTACCCCCGTGGGGCAGCGCTGGGGGGTCCCGGAGGGTCCCAAAAAGGCTGCAGGGGGAAAGGGGGGAAGGGTCAGGTCCTGCACTCCCGACAGGTGAGGGAGGAAAGGGGAGGGGCAGTACCTGGCAGAAGCTCCGCCCCCTGTGGCCACGCCCTGTGCAGCCACGCCTCCTGCAGGTGCAAAAAAAAAAAAAAAAAAAACCAACAAAAAAACACGGTGGGGACTTTCCCAAAAAACTCCTGAGACTCCCCAAAAGACTCGAAGAAAGGGGGGTTAATATTAATATTAATATTAATATTAATATATTAATATTAATATTAATCCTTCTATTAATATTCATGTTAATCCTTCTTCCCCATCCCCCAGAATGAGATGGGGGGTCTCACTCCCCACCCCCCAGAAATTCCAGGTGTCTCAGGTTGCCCCCAAATCCTTCCCCACTGACCCCACAGTTGCCATGGAGTGGTGGTGGGACCCCAAGCCCCTTCCCCAGAACCCCAAGAGGAATGGGGAGACCCCAACTCCCCCCTGCCCGTTAATCCAAAGGTATGAGGGGCCACCAAACCCCTCTCAGGGTGACAGGACGACCCCAAACCCTCTCCCAAAAGTCCTGGGGAGGGGTCTCGGGGTACCTGTGGTGGTGGGTGTGACGTGGAAAGGGGGCACAGCTCCCCCAAACGCTGGAGCTCCAGGGCTGGTCCCGAAGGCATTGAAACTGGGGAAGGCAGACCGGGGTGGGGCAGGGCCTGGCGAGGGGGCCGGGGTCACTCAGAGCTCACCAAGAGACCCCCGTGACCCTCCCAGGCCTCCTGGAGCCCCCCCGGGCCCCTCTGAGCCCCCTCTAAGCCCCTCTGAGCCCCCCCAGGCCCCTCTGAGCCCCCTCTAAGCCCCTCTGAACCCCCCTCAGGCCCCTCTGAGCCCCCCAGACCCCTCTGAGCCCCCTAGGCCCCTCTGAGCCCCCCAGGCCCCTCTGAGCCCCCCCAGGCCCCTCTGAGCCCCCTCCTGTGCCCCTCTGAGACCCCCCTGTGCCCTCCAGGCCCCTCTGAGCCCCCCCTGTGCCCCTCTGAGCCCCCCTCAGGCTTCTCTGAGACCCCCAGGCCCCTCTGAGCCCCCCCTGTGCCCCTCTGAGCCCCCCAGGCCCCTCTGAGCCCCCTCTAAGCCCCTCTAAGCCCCTCTGAGCCCCCCCTGTGCCCCCCAGGTCCCTCTTGGAGCCCCCCAGGCCCCTCTGGGCCCCCCTGTGCCCCTCTGACCCCCCCAGGCCCCTCTGAGCCCCTCTGAGACCCCAGACTCACCAGGAAAAGCAGCAAAGGCCGGTCCCGGGGCAGGGCTGGCGAAGGGGTCCCCCCCAATGTCAGCCAGGAGGTCGGTGCTGGCCTTTCGGGCCGCCTGGGGAGGGCGGTGGGCGGCTGGGCGGGGCTGGGGGGGCACAGAGGGGTCAGGGGGCTGCAGGGGGCTGCATTTTCCCCTCTCTGGGCACCCCCAGGAGTGGCCCGGCCTCACCTGTGGCAGCGTCCCTGTGTCCCCGTGGAGGAGCTGGGGGGGCCCGGGCTCTGCTGCGGAGCTTTGGGTGCTTTGGGGGGGTTGTTTCACCTGTTCTGGTGCCACGTACCTGCCGTGGGATGGCAAAACATTGACTGAGAGCTCCTCAGGCTGTGCTAGCCAAGGTAAACTTCCCCCCAGCTCCTCTGGTACCATCGTTTCTTCTCGTATTTCTCCTGCAGGAACTCCTTCACCTTCTGGGGGTCGCGGGAGTCGGGCAGCAGCGACGTCCGGGGGTCGAAGGTGCCGAGCCAGACCCTCCTGCAGGCCTGGGGGGGCCGAGGAGGGGGACAGGGGGGTGTGGGCAGGGTGGGCTGGGCAGGGCAGAGCCCCCCACAGCCCCGGCCTTACCTCGTTCCCGTGCGCCTGCAGGAACAGCACCTCGGCCTCGCTGAACGTGGTCATGGAGATGGACTTGACGCGGTGCGGGGGGTTCAGGCCCCGCCTGGGGGGGGATGTGGGGGGTCAGCGCCCCCCCTGCGCCCGTAAACACCCAAATTTGAGCTTTTTCTCCTTAAAAAGAACCCGCACATGTGGGGCCACGTGCCCCGGCCACGCCCCCTCCCGCTAAGCCCCGCCCCCACCAGGAGCAGAATGTGATAGCGTGACCCCGCCCCCTCGCGGTGACCACGCCTACTCTATGGTAATTAGCCCCGCCCCTCCCGACGAAGAATGACAACGTGACCACGCCCACTCTATTATTTAGCCCCGCCCCGGCAACGAATATAAATGACAGCGTGACCCCGCCCACCGCGCGATGACTACGCCCACTCTATGATAATTAGTCCCGCCCCCTCCCGGCCCCGCTCTCCCGCCCTTGGCCCCGCCCTCCCGCCCTTGGCCCCGCCCCGCTCACAGCGCCCCCGAGCAGCCGGTGCACACGAGGCTGCCCACGCTGATGTCCACGTAGGTGACGCCGCGCTGGCCGCACTCGAAGCAGAGCCGGTTGGCGGGAACCGAGCTCACCAGCTCCCGCACCCGCCGGCACCAAACCTCGGCCTCCGCGTCCCGGCCCGCGCTGCCTCTGCGGGCCCCGGGGCCTCCGCCGGGCCCCGACCCCGGCCCGGTGCCGCCGCCGCTGCCGCCGCCGCTGCCCGCCGCCATCTTCCCGCTCCCGCGGGCCCCGCCCCCGCCGCCGCGGCGCCGCCGCTGATTGGCCGCGAGCAGCGCCCCCTGGCGGCCCGCGCTGCGCGGCGCCGCTTCCCGCCCTTTTCGTCCCCTCAGCGCCGCCCCCCCCACGCCCTGAGGGGATTCGCCCCCGCCCTGAGGACACCTGCCATTCTGGGCAGATTTTACCGAAAAATCAGCGTTTTCCGCCAGGGGTACGTCCCGCTGTGAGGGACAGGAGTCTGGGGGTCTCCTCACCGCTGTCTGTTCCCGCCCTTTTCGCCCCCTCAGCGCCGCCCCCCCCCCCACGCCCTGAGGGGATTCACTCCCGCCCTGAGGACACCTGCCATTCTGGGCAGGTTTTACCGAAAAATCAACGATTTCCACCACGAATTCGTCCCGCTCTGAGGGATGGAGGTCGAGGGTGTCCTCACCGCTGGCTCTTCCCGCCCTTTTCGTCCCCTCAGCGCCGTTCCCGCCCTCCCTGAGGGGATTCGCCCCTCACCCTGAGGACACCTGCCATTCTGGGCAGGTTTTACCGAAAAATCAACGTTTTCCACCACGGGTACGTCCCTCAGGGCGTCTGGGGGTCTCCTCATGGTTTACCCTTTCCGTCCCCTCAGCGCCGTTTCCCCTCCGACGCCCTCACGGACACAGAAAAATTCCTCTTTTGAGGTGATTTCTCCCCAAAAGTCTCTATTATTGCCCCTCTCCATCATAACACGAGACTATCTGGGGAGTCTCAATATCTTTCCCCTCCATTACTAATGCCCTTGGTGAGGGTTTTATATCCAAAACCGAGGTGAAGGCTCTCTAAATTTGGGTAATTTTCCTATAAATCCCCCATTATTCCCTTCGATTTGGGTGTTTTTCACCCAACACCCCTTATTACTCCCCTCCACTTTGAGTCATTTCCCCCCTAAAACACTATTAATTCCACTCCTCCATCCCTTTTTGGGTCATTTTCCCACAAAATCACTATTATCCTCTCCCTCCTTTGGGTTGGTTTCCTAGAAACTCACTATTATTCTCTTTCCTTTTAGATAATTTCCCTATAAATTCACTGCTATTCCTTCTTCTCTCAAACCCATTTGGTTTTTTTTTTTTTTTTCCCAAAACCCTTTTTATCCTCTTGTGACTTTTGGGTGGGGGGTCCCAGTCCTATTTTTGGGATTTTTTTTTTTCCAAACCATCTTTTCCAGCTGCATCTCTCTTTAATAGTGCACAGAACCACGTTACAAAACCCCCCCCCCCAACGTCCCCACACACGACCCCCCACCCCTCCCCCAAAATTGGGGGACCCCCCAAAATTGGGACGAAGGCAATTCTGGTAATGGGGGGGCGGGGGGCGGGGGGATGAGGCACAGAGGGCCTGGGGAGGGGTCCCAGGAAAAGGGGTTTGGGGGGTTAATTTAGCCCCCCCCTTTCCCCCACCGTGGTCCCCCCACCCAAAATCCCAGAGGAGATCCCCCCTCCCCTCTCGCACCCCCCCCCTCCCCACATTGGGGGCGCCCCCCCCTCCCCACTTTTCCGACACGACGCCCACCCGCCCCCTCCCCACAGGCCGCCCTGCGGACCCCCCGGAGTGGAACCCCCTCCTCCCCGGCCCCGGCTTGATGCACCCCCATAAATACCCCCCCACCCCATAAATATACATTGCAAAGCAGTTACAGCACCCTCCCCTTTTCGGGGGGCTGGACACACCCCTGGGGAGGGGTGGGCTCCCCCCGTTATTGGGGAGCTCGACCCCCCACCCTTTTTTTTTTTTTTTTTTTTTGGGACCCCTGTAGTACCCCGATATTGAGGCTCGACACCCCCTTTAAGTGAGGAGGGGGTTTAATCCCCCTTAATGAGGGGATTGACCTCGCCCCACTTTTTGGGGTGGTGTTTTTTTGTTTTTCCCCCCCGGTTTTTTTGGGGGGTGGTCTCCATCCTCCCCCCTTTAGTGTCAGGAGTGTGTCCCCCCCCCCCCGTTATTCACCAGGGGGCTCAAACATACCATAAATACCCCCCCCCCCATTTCTCCCCAACCCGGCCCAGCCGTGTCGCCCCCCCCTCCCCACTTTAGGACCCCCCCCCTCCTTTATCCTTAGGAGAGACCCCCTATGATTTTTGGGGACCCCTCCCCAGGATATTGGGGCAGGATTTGGGGTGCTCCAGGCACCCCGCGGAGAGAGGAGGGGGGGGGTCTCAGATCGCGGTGTCCCAGAGCACGGCGTGGGGCCGGCGGGCCGGGGGCGTCCCGGGGGGCGGCGGGGGCGGGGGGCGACCCTCGGGGGGAGGAGGAGGAGCGGCGCCCCCTTTCCAGGCGGGGGGGGCGGGCAGGGGGGGCAGGCTGTCCTGCTTGCACAGCCCCCCCCCCCGCCCCCCCCGCGCCTTGATCTCGGTGCAGACGCAGCGTTTCCGGTCGATCACCTCCTGCAGCTGCCCGTCCCGGGGCCGGGGGGCGCCGGGGAAGCCCCCTCCTCCTCCTCCTCCTCCTCCTCCTCCCGAACCGGGGATCCCCCCGGAGAGGGGTCGCGATGAGGGGGGGCCGCGTGGGAACGGGGGGGCCCCGGCCTGGCGGACCCCCGAGGTGGAGGCGGAGCGGCCCAGGCGGGGACCCCCGGGGAGCTCTGTGAGTGGGGAGGGGGCGTCAGGGGGACACGGTGTCACCTCCCTGGTGTCACCCCTCTGTCATCCGCCGGTGTCACCCCCCCAGTGTCGCCCCCTCCCCAGTGTCACCCCCTCCCCGGTGTCACAGCCCCCCAGGACAGCCCCCGCCAATGTCTCCGCTCCCCCCAGGACTGTCCCCCGTGTCCCCCTCCATGACCCCCACCCCCGGTATCCCCCTGACCCCCCGTGTCCCCCTGACCCCCCGTGTCCCCCCCGGTGCCCCCCGCACGTACCCGAGGGTCTCCCGCAGGCGGGGAAGGTCTGGCAGGGCACGGGGGGTCCCGGCCGCCCCCGGGGTCCCTCGGCCCGCACCGGGATCCCCGAGGGGGGGGGCACGGCCCCCGCCCCCCCCCGCTCCTCTCGGGGGGGCTCCGGCGCCTCTGCCAAAGGGGAGGGAGGGTCAGCCCCGCCCACGGGGCGTGGTCATAGCAGGAAGCCCCGCCCACCCGCTGTCACTCACTGTCGGTCTCCTTCCCGCGGCGGGCGGAGGCTCCGCCTCCCCGGCGAAGGGGCGGGTCCTCCTCTCGGGTGAGGGCGGGGCCTCCCGGCGCCACGCCCCCGCGCAGGCTTTCGTAGGCGGGCGGGCGTTTCCCGGGAGGCGGGGCTTCGGCGGAGGGTGGGAGGGGCAGCGGCCCCAGCCCCGCCCCCCCGCGCTCTCGCCCCGCCCCTCCCGGCGCGTGGTGCGGGGGGAGGGGCGTGGAGTGGCTGCGCGCGCGGGCGGGGGGCGGGGCCTCGCGGCGCGAGGGGAGGGGCAGGCGCGAGGCGCCCTCGGGGGGCGGGGCCAGCGGCGGGGGGCGGGGCGGCAGCAGGTTGGGGAAGGGCGGTGGGATGGGGGCGGGGCCGGAGAACGGGGCGTGGCCGAGGAAAGGGGCGCGGCCATGAT
>NC_139794.1:138113-228921 GCF_965231275.1 Zosterops lateralis
GGGGATTTTTTTTTTATTTTTGGGGGGGATTTTTTGGAGGGACTTTTGGAGGATTTTTGGGGGGATTTTAGAGGATTTTTGGAGGGATTTTCGGGGGATTTTGGGAAATTTTGGGGCATTTTAGGGGGATTTTTTAGGAGGATTTTCAAGGGATTTTAGGAGAATTTTGGGGGGGATTTTTTGAAGGATTTTTGGGGGGATTTTTAGGGGAATTTGGGGGGGATTTTTGGAGGATTTTGGGGGGATTTTCAGGGATTTTTTTGGCCTTTTTGGGGGACTTTTTTTTTGATTTTTGGGGGGATTTTGGGAGGGATTTTGAGGGATTTTTTGGGGGACTTTTGGAGGATTTTGGAGGATTTTTTGGGGGATTTTTGGAGGATTTTCGGGGGATTTTGGGGGGATTTTGGGGGCATTCCACTCACTGCTCATCGTAGGGCGAGTCCGACACCTGCAGCACCGAGGCCTGAAAATCCTGGATCACCTCCTGGGGGGCAAAAAACCCCAAAAAATGGGATTTGGGACCCCCAAAATCCCCCTCGGAGACCCCAAAATCCCCCTCCCCTCTTTAGGGACCCCCCAAAATCCCCCTCCCCACCCCAGGGACCCCTCAAAATCCTCATCAGGGACCCCAAAATCCCCCTCCCCTTTTTAGGGACCCCCCAAAATCCCCCTCCCCTTTTTAAGGACCATCAAACCCTCCCCAGGACCCCCAAATCCTCCTTAGGGACCCCCAACCCCCCCCCCAGGACCCCCAAATCCACCCCAGGACCCCCCAAACCCTCCCCAGGACCCCCAAATCCACCCCAGGACCCCCCAACCCCCCCCAGGACCCCCAAATCCACCCCAGGACCCCCCAGGCCCCCCCCGAAGCCCCCCACTCACGTTACAGGTGAAGTTGTGCCAGGATTTGGACACCTGGGGAAGTTTCTCTTTCTTTTTCCAGCTCGGGGGGGCCCCTTCCCGCACGGGCTCCTGGGAAATGGGGAGGGGGCTCTGGGGGCGTGGCCAGACCCAAAAAGGGGCGTGGCTTTGGGAATAATGATGCTAAAAGGGGCGGGGTTTAAAAAGGGGTGGGGTTTTCACTGGGGTGGGGTAAGGGGAGGAGTCTAAGGGTCTTTGAGGGGGCGTGGCCTAATTGGGTGTGGTTTAAAAAAGGGGGTGGAGCTAAAGGTAAACCCACCCCCAGACTGGGCGGGGCTAAGAAATTTTGGCTGATGCAAAAGGGGTGGGGCTAAATAATAAACCCCACCTCCAAATGGGTGGAGCCAATGAATAATCCCACCCCTGAGTGGGAGGAGCTTTGTTTTTGGCCCCACCCTTTCCTTGTTCCATCTGATTGGCTGCCTTTTGGCCACGCCCCCCAAGTAGGAAGAGCCTTGTTTTGGCCCCACCCCATCTGTGTTCCCTCTGATTGGCTGCGGTCTGACCACGCCCATCCCCAAAGTGGGAGGAGCCTTGTACTTGGCCCCACCCTTGTCTCCTCTGATTGGCTGCCCTTTGACCACGCCCACCCCAAGTGGGTGGAACAACAGATTAATCCCACCCCAAAGTGGGAGGAGCCTTTGTTATGGCCCCACCCTTTCCTTGTCCCATCCGATTGGCTGTGCTGTGACCACGCCCACCCCGGCCACGCCCCCCCGGCCCCGCCCACCTTGGCGGCGATCATGTAGGGCGGGACGATGTCGATGTTGAGCTCCTGGAAGAGCTCCCGGCACTGCATCGAGATGAAATCCCCGGCCAGCGGCGACTTGACGATACCTGTGGGGCGGGGCCGGCCTCAGGCTCCGCCCCCCGCCTCACCTGGGGCAGGTGAGCGCTCGCCTGGCTGGGGGAGGGGGGGCAGGGGCGGTGGGGTTGTTCTAGGAGAGCGCTCACCTGTGCCCAGGTGTGTCCCAGGTGTGTTCTCACCTGTCCCAGGTGTGTCCCAGGTGTGTCCCCACCTGTCTCAGGTGACCCTCCACTGTTCCCAGTGTGTTCTCACCTCTCCCAGGTGTGTTCCCACCTGTCCCAGGTGTGTTCTCACTTCTCCCAGGTGTGTTCCAGGTGTCCCGGATGTGTTCTCACCTGTCTCAGGTGACCCTCCCCTGCCCCAGGTGTTTCTCAACTTCTCTCAGGTGTGTCCCAGGTGTGTCCCCACCTACCCCAGGTGTGTCCCAGGTGACCCTCTCCTATCTCCAGGTGTCTTCTCACCTGTTCCAGGTGTGTCCCAGGAGTCTCAGGTGTGTCCTAGGTGACCCTCTCCTGTCCCCAGGTGTGTCCCCACCTGTGCCAGGTGTGTTCTCACCTCTCCCAGGTGTGTTCCAGGTATGTTCTCACCTATCTCAGGTGACTGTCCCCTGTCCCCGGTGTCTCTTCCCTGCCTCAGGTGTGCCCCAGGTATATCCTCACCTGTCTAGGTGTGCCCTCACCTGTCCCAGGTGTGCCCCAGGTGTGCCCTCACCTGTCCCAGGTATATCCTCACCTGCCCCAGGTGTATCCTCACCTGTCCCAGGTGTGCTCTCACCTGTCCCAGGTGTGCCCTCACCTGCCCCAGGTGTGCCCCAGGTGTATCCTCACCTCTCCCAGGTGACCCTCACCTGCCCAGGTGTACCCTCACCTGCCCCAGGTGACCCTCACCTGCCCAGGTATATCCTCACCTGCCCCAGGTATATCCTCACCTGCCCCAGGTGTGTCCCAGGTGTGCCCTCACCTGTCCAGGTGTGTCCCCACCTGCCCCAGGTGTGCCCCAGGTGTGTCCTCACCTGTCCCAGGTGTGCCCTCACCTTGCTGCAGGATGTACCCGTCGTGCACGGGGATGGCCGTGGTGTGGGTGGCGCCCGAGTCCAGCACCAGCCCCGTGCTGCGGCCGTTGGCGAAACTGGGCGGGTCAAGGGGCCACAACGGGGCGGGGACACCTCTGGCCACACCCCCAACCCCTCCCTGGCCACGCCCACAGTCCTAGGCCACGCCCACCCCACCAGTCACACCCACCGGGCCACGCCCCTTGTGGCAATAGAGGTGACAATGGGGCGGGGACACCTTCTGACCACACCCCCAAACCCCTGACCCCTCCCTCTGGCCACACCTACTGCTCCAGGCCACACCCACCGACCTCCCCAGGCCACGCCCCTTTGTGACAGCAACAACAAGGGGGAGGTGACAATAGAGGCGGGGACACCCTCTGACCACACCCCCTGACCCTAAAACCCCTCCCTCCGGCCACACCTATTGCTCCAGGCCACACCCACCTCCCTGACCACACCCACCACACCACTGGCCACGCCCCTTGGTGACAGTGGCCACAAGGGGGAGGTGACAAAATGGGTGGAGACACCCTCTGACCACTCCCCCAAACCCTGACCCCTCCCTCTGGCCACACCCACCACCGCATTGGCCACACCCACCACTCCACAGGCCACGCCCCCTGCCCCACAGGCCACGCCCCCTCAGGGAGGTGACAAAGGTGACAAAGGGGGACGATGGATACGCGGTGAGCACGGCGGTCTTGCAGAGGAAGAAGGCCGGGATGTTGTAGTGCTCGAACATCAGCTCCGTCAGCTTCTCCCGCTTGGCCCGGGTGTTCCACTGCGGGACGGGGGCGTTGGGGACACCGGGGACACCCCGGGGACACCCAGGGGTGACACCAAACGGGGACAGGGGGTGACACTCACCGGGGCCTCGGACATGAGCACCGGGTGCAGCCCCGGCTCGGACTTGACGTGTTTGCCGTAGGTGTGGTCCAGGATGGCCTGGAAACACTCCCAGTCCTCGACTTGGGGACGTTGGGGACACGCGTGAGGGGTTGGGGACAGTGTGGGGAGACACCTGTCACCCTGTGCCGAATTTTTTCCCAGTTTTTCCACAATTTTTCCCCAATTTTCCCAAATTTTTCCACAATTTTTCCACAATTTTTCTACAATTTTTCCCCAGTTTTCCCCCAATTTTTCCCAAATTTTTCTCAATTTCCCCCAATTTTTCCCCAATTTTTCCCCAAATTTTCTCCAATTTTTCCCCAACTTTTCTCCAATTTTTCTCCAATTTTTCCCAATTTTTCTCCAATTTTTCCCCAATTTCCCCCCAATTTTTCCCCAATTTTTCCCAATTTTTCCCCAATTTTTCCCCAATTTTTCCCCAATTTTCCCCAATTTTTCCCATTTTTTCTACAATTTTTCCCAATTTTTCCCCAATTTTCCCCCAATTTTTCCCCAATTTTTCCCCAAATTTCCCATAGTTTCCCCCAATGTCCCATGTCCCCTCGCTGTCCCCAATGTCTTGCTGTCCCCAGTGTCCCCACTGTGTCCCCATGGCCCCATTGTTCCCTCCATGTCCCCGTTGTCCCTTCATTGTCCCCATTGTCCCCATGTCCCCATTGTCCCCTCATTGTCCCCAGTGTCCCCCTGTGTCCCCATTGTCCCCCATGTCCTCCCATGTCCCCAATGTCCCCAATGTCCCCAATGTCTCCAATGTCCCCAGTGTCCCCACTGTCCCCATCGTCCCCTCATTGTCCCCATTGTCCCCTCATTGTCCCCCAATGTCCCACTGTCCCCAATGTCCCCAACTCCCCATTGTCCCCATTGTCCCCATTGTCCCCATTGTCCCCATGTCCCCCATGTCCCTCCATGGCCCCAGTGTCCCCAATGTCCCCATGTCCCTGTGTCCCCATGTCCCCATTTCCCCCTCATTGTCCCCACTGTCCCCCCAGTGTCCCCCGCTGTCCCCCGACTCACTCATGCCGTTCTTGAGCGGGGACAGCACCTCCACGCCCTCGCGGGCCACGTGCAGGGCGTTGGTGTCGATGTAATAAACCTTCCCCCCCTTCTTGTCCTTGTCCCCGTCCAGCTCCAGGGACACCTCGTCGGGGGACAGCAGCCCCACCGTGGTGGGGAAATCCGCCTTGGGGACAACGGGGACATCGTCACTGCCTGTCACCCCCTTGGGGACACCGTGGGGGTGACAGTGACAGGGGGTGACCATGGTGGGGAAATCCGCCTTGGGGACGGGGACAACAGGGACATTGTCACCATCCGGCCTTTGGGGACACCATGGGGGTGACAGTGACATGACAATGACACAGGGGTGGCCGTGGTGGGGAAATCCGCCTTGGGGACAACGGGGACATTGTCACCATCCGGCCTTTGGGGACACCATGGGGGTGACAGTGACAGGGGGGTGACAGTGACACAGGGGTGACCGTGGTGGGGAAATCCGCCTTGGGGACAGGGACAACAGGGACATTGTCACCATCCAGCCTTTGGGGACACCATGGGGGTGACAGTGACATGACAATGACACAGGGGTGGCCGTGGTGGGGAAATCCACCTTGGGGACAGTGACATTGTCACCATCCGGCCTTTGGGGACACTGTGGCCATGGGGGTGACAGTGACACAGGGGTGACAATGACACAGGGGTGGCTGTGGTGGGGAAATCTGCCTTGGGGACATTGGGGACATTGTCACTGCCTGTCACCCCCCTGGGGACACCGTGGGGGTGACAGTGACAGGGGTGATGGTGGTGGGGAAATCCGCCTTGGGGACATTGGGGACATTGTCACTGCCTGTCACCCCCTTGGGGACACCACAGCCACGACAGGGGGGTGACAGTGACAGAGGGGTGACAGTGACACAGGGGTGACCGTGGTGGGGAAATCCGCCTTGGGGACAGGGATGTTGTCACTGCCTGGCCTTTGGGGACACCATGGGGGTGACAGTGACAGAGGGGTGACAATGACACAGGGGTGACCGTGGTGGGGAAATCCGCCTTGGGGACGGGGACATTGTCACTGCTGGGCCCTGGGGACACCACGGCCATGGGGGTGACAGTGACACAGGGGACACAGAGGGGACACCCACCTTGGGACAATCCTCGCCGGCGTAACCGGCGCGCACCGAGAAGGAGCCGATGTCGAACACCAGGGCCCCGACCTCATCTGGGGACAGAGGGGGGGACACAGGGACACTCCCAGGAGACCCCCAGGATAATGAGACCCCCCCCAAATGTCCCACAGAACCTCTGGGATGTGGCACTGGGGGGGGACACAGTGACACCGAGACCCCCCCCAAGGACAATGAGACCCCCCCCAAAAAAACCCCTGATCGCACAAAATCTCTGGGACCCCCTAAAGGACAATGAGACCCCCCCTAATGACAATGAGACCCCCCCAAATCTCCCCCAAAACTTGCAGGATGTGACATTGGAGAGGGACAGCGGGACCCCCCCAAGGACAATGAGACCCCCCCCAAAAAAACCCTGATCCCACAGAACTTTCAGGACCCCCTAAAGGACAATAAGACCCCCCCCAAAAAAAAAACCCCAGAACCCCCCAACAAAAACAATAAGACCCCCCACCCAAATCACCCCAAAACCTCCAGGATGTGACACTGTGGGGGGGACAGGGACATGGTGACACCCCCAGGACCCCCCCCCCAAAAACCCCCTGGGATCCCCTCCAGGAAAATGAGACACCCCCCCCCCAAAAAAAAAAACCCAGAACCTCCCCCCCAGGACAATGGGACCCCCCCAAAAAATCCTGATCCCCCAAAACCTCCAGGATGTGACACTGGGGGGGACACCATGACACTGAGGACCCCCCCCCCAAAAAAAAACCCCAGAACCCCCCCCCCCAAAGGACAACAAGACCCCCCAAAAAAAACCCCAGGACTCCCCACCAAAAACAATAAGACCCCCCCAAAAAAAAACCCAGGACAATGAGACCCCCACCCAAAAACCCCCCCAGAACCCCCCCAGGACAATCAGACCCCCTCTAAGGACAATGGGACCCCCCACCCAAAAAAAAACCAGGACCCCCCAAAGGACAATAAGACCCCCAAAAAAAACCCCAGGACAATGAGACCACCCCCCAAAACCTCCATGATGTGCCACCAGGACCCCCCCTCCATCCCCCCCACCCCCTTTTCCCCCCCTCTTTTAACCCCACCCCCTCCCTTCCCATAAACCCCACCCCCTTTTCCCGCCACATTAAGCCCCGCCCCCTTTTCCCCGCCACATTAAACCCCGCCCCCTTTTCCCGCACCGCCGCCATAGACGCCGCCGCTCATGGCCCCCTCGTTCAGCACCGGGAACAGCGCCGGCCGGCCGCGAGCGGGGGGCGTGGCCACCGCGGGAGTGATGGGTGGTGGGCGGGGCGTGGCCTCTGACCGCGCCGGGGCCAATCAGCGCCCGCCGTGCGGCGCGCGCGCGCCCATTGGCTGTTTCTTCTTAAAGGGGCCGCGACACCTTTGTTGTTGTTATAACAGAGGGTGGGCGTGGCTTAATAAAGCGTGGCTCCGCCCATTTTGTGGGCATGGCCTCATTGGACGTGGTTTTCTCCGTGACTCCGCCCCCTCCCTGTTCTTATAAATGTCAGAAATGTGGGCGTGGCTTTTGTTAAGGCGTGGGTCCTCCCCTTTATGGGCGTGGCCACAAGGGCGTGGTTTTCTGTGTAAGCCACGCCCCCCGTTCCATCCGGGGGCGGGGGAGGAATTATCGGGTTTTGTTCAATTAAAAAAAGACCCCAAAAAATGGCGGATTTTGGGGAGGGGGTGGGCCAGAGGAAGGCCACGCCCCACCCTGTTCTCCTTTAAAAAAAAATACTAAAAAAACCCTCAAAAAATCGCCTAAAAAATCCCAAAAAAACGCCTAAAAAAATCAAAAAAACCTCTAAACCCCCCCCCCAAAACCCCCTTTAAAAACCCCAAAAAAACTCTGAAAACCCCCCAAAAAAACCCAAAAAAAACCGCCTAAAAAAAATCCTCCCGGGCGCGCGCGCCGGCAGGAGGGGGCGTGTCTCTCTGTGGGCGGAGCTTTAGATGCGCGTGCCCTTAGAAGGGGCGTGGTCTCATAGGGGGCGTGGCCTCGGAGCGGAAGCGGCGCGGGAGGCGCGAGGTGCGGGCTGGGGGGGAAGGGTGTAAAATATTTTTATTTTTTGGGGTTTTTTGGGGGAGGGGTCAAAGATCAAAGGTCGGGGGGGGTCTGGGTGGGTCGGGGGGGGTCAAAGTGGGTCAGGGGCTGTTTAGGGATTTTTCCTGACGCCCCCTCCCCATTTTTTTTTTTTATTTCCCATTCACAGCATGTCCACGACCCTCCCCCCACCTCCCTCCCCTCCCCCCTCTCCCCCTCCCCCACATCTCCCACCCCCCTCCCGCCGCCGCCGCCCCCGCGGACCCCCCCCCACCTCCCCCTCCCCCAATTCCCCCCACATCCATGACGTCTTCGTGACGTCACGCACCGACTTCCGGGCTCAACTCCGGCGCTGCCAACGCCTCCTTTTCCCTGCGGGGACTTCCGCTTCCGGTTCCGCTTCCGGTTCCGGTTCCGAGCTGCGCCTGCACGGGCTGGGCCTGGCCGTGCCCCGCACCATCAACCTGGCGCTGCAGCTGCAGGCGGGGGCGGGCGGGGGCTGCGCCTGCACGCCTCCACCTCCTCCGTGCCCCTTCCCCGAGACCCCCGCGACCCCCGCGAGAACCGCCGGGAGCGGCCCCGGGATGGGGGAGAGGGAGAGGAGGGGGAGAGTCCCCGGCACAACTCGGCCATTCACATCCGGCTCTGCAGGGAGGCGCCCTGTGCTTGAGGGGGGGTCCTTGGGGGGGGTCCCCTCGGGGTTTGGGGGTCCCCGGGGGGCTCCCCCTGTGACCTGGAGTGACCTCAGTGTCCTGAGGGTCTCCCCAAGGTGACCCCGGGGTCCTGGGGGGGGTCCCTGGGGGGGCTCCCCCGGTGTTTTGGGGGAACCCCGGGGTCATGGGGGGTCCCTGGGGGGCTCCCCTGTTGTCTGGGGGGGCTCTCTGGGGGGATCCCGGGGTCCTGGGGGGCTCGCCAAGTGTCCTGAAGGGGACCCCGAGATGACCCCGCTGTCCTGGGGTGTGACCCAGTGTCCTGAGGGGCTCCCCAGTGTGACCCCAGTGTCCTGGGGGATCACATTGTGGGGGACATTGGGGTCCTGGGGGGCTCTCCCTGTGCCTGAGGGGCTCTCCCGGTGACTTGGGGGTCTCCCTGGGGGAATCCCGGGGTCCTGGAGGGATCCCCCTGTGACCTGAGGGGGAACTCGGGGTCATGGGGGGATCCCTGGGGGGCTCCCCTGATGTTTTGGGGGCTCTCAGGGGGGATCCCAGGGTCCTGGGGGGGCTCCCCAAAATGCAGCGGGGCTCTCCCAATGTCCTGGGAGGGCTCCCCAGTGTCCTGGGGGGTCACATTGGGGGGCCCTCGGGGTCCAGGGGGGCTCCTCGGTGTGACCCCAGGTTCCTGAGGGGGGACACTGGGGTCCTAAGTGTCTCCTGGAGTGACCCCAGTGTCCTGGGGGGTCACCCTGCGGTCCTGGGGGCTCCCCCTGTGACCTGAAGTGACCTCGGTGTCCTGGGGGGCTTCTCAGTGGGACCCCCGATGTCCTGAGGGTCTCCCTGGGCCCCCCTCATTCCTGGGGAGGGTCCCCAGTGTGACCCCAGTGTCCTGAGAGGTGCCCCCGCTGTCCTGAGGGTCCCCAAGGTGTCCCGGCCTCCGTCACCTTCATGGGGACCCCCCAAACCTCCTCCTGCCCACCCCGGAGTCCCCAAGTGTGTCACGGCCACAGAAGGACTTGGGGACACCCTGAGGCCACCAGAAACCCCCGAGAGGATTTGGGGACACCCCAGAGGATTTGGGGACACTCCGAGATGACTTGGGGACACCCCGAGGCCACCAAGAACCTGGACAGGATTTGGGGACACCCCAGAAGATTTGGGGACACCCCGAGACCACCAGAAACCCCCGAGAGGACTTGGGGACACTCCGAGGCCACCAAGAACCCTCAAGAGGATTTGGGGACACCCCGAGGCCACCAAGAACCCCCAAAGGGACTTGGGGACACCCCAAAGGGACTTGGGGACACTCTGAGGCCACCAGGAACCCCCAAAAGGACTTGGGGACACCGAGACGTCGCCGTGACCCGGAGCCACTTTGGGGACAAGGACGGTGCCACCAGCGTCCCCTCGAGGCCACCACGATGTCCCCGAGCCCCTCGATGTCACCCTGAGCCCCTTGGTGTCACCTCGGGCAGGTGACACCCCAATAAAGTGTTTGGTGACAACAGCGGTGACACTTTGGGGTGTTTTTTTTGGGGGGGGGGGTTGGGGTGAGATTTTGGGGGGTTTTTTGGTTTTTTTTGGGGGGGGGGGGGTTGGGGGATTTGGGGGGGCGGGGCTTCCTCTGCGTCATCGGTGACATTTGGGGCGGGTGACAACAGGTGACAACACAGGGGACACAGGGGGGGGGAATCTGGGGACTTGGGGAGGTCCTGGTGGCAAAGGGACACCTGAGTGACAAAGGGACACCCAAGGGACGCCCAGACCACAAAGGGACACCCAGGTGGCAAATGGACATCCCGGTGACAAAAGGACACTCAAATGACAAAGGGACACCCAAGGGACACCCGGGTGACAAAAGAGACACTGGATGACAAAGGGACACCCCAGTGACAAAGAGACACTTGGGTGACAAAGGGACACCCAAGGGACACCTCAGTGACAAAAGGGACATGCAGGTGACAAAGGGACACCCAGATCACAAAGAGACACCTGGATGGCAAAAGGGACACCCGGTGACAAAAAGGACACGCAAATGACAAATGGACACACAGGTGACAAAGGGACACCCAAGGGAACCCAGATGGCGAAAGATGACAAATGGGACACGAAGGTGACGAAAGGGACACCCCAGTGACACCCGGGTGACAGATGGACACGCAGGTGACAAAGGAACATTGAGGTGACAACGGGACACCCAAATGACAAAGGGAGACCCAAGTGACAAAAGGGACATGATGGTGACAAAGAGACACCTGGATGGCAAAAGGACACCCAGGTGACAAAGAGACACCCAAGGGACACTTGGGTGACAAAGGACACCCAAGTGACATCCAGGTGGCAAAAGGGACACCCCAGTGACAAAAGGGACATGCAGGTGACAAATGGACACCCAGATCACAAACGGACACCCAGGTGACAAAGGGACACCTGGATGACAAAGGGCCACCCCAGTGACAAAGAGACACCCAGGTGGCAAAGGGACACCCAGGTGAGAAATGGACACTCAAGGGACACCTGGGTGACAAAATGAACATTCAGGTGACAAAGGGACCTCCAGATGACAAAAGGGACACCTGAGTGACAAAAAGCACCAACGGCCACCCCGCGGCGGGGGGGGGGGGGGGTGACAGGTGACCCCCAGGTGACAAAAGGACCCCCAGGTGACAAAAGGACCCCCAGGTGACCCCAGGTGACAGAAGGACCCCCCCCATCTCTTCCCCCCCCCCGTTCCCGGGGACTCCCCGCGCGGGGCGGCGACAACAGGGGGGACCCGGCGACAGCAGGGGGGACCCGGCGACACCGGTGACGCGTCTGTCGCCGTCCCCCCGCCCCCGGGGTGGCCTTTGGCCCCGCTGGCGCCGGAGCCGGGCCCGGGCTGTGCCGAGCCGCACGTACGGCCTGGCAGGGGGCCCGTGTCACCGGCGTGTCACCGGAGTGTCACCGGAGTGTCACCTGGGTCCCTCTGCTGCTCTACTGGGTCCCCCTGTCCCCTCGTGTGTCCCCTCCGTGTCCCCTGTCCCCCTCCTGTGTCACCCCCCGTGTCACCTCCCTGTCACCCGGGTCCTGCTGCTTCTCTACTGAGTCCCCACCGTGTCCCCCTGTGTGTCCCCTCCGTGTGTCCCCCCGTGTCACCTGAGTGCCACCGCTCTCCTCGCGTGTCCCCAGCTTGTCCCCCTCCTGTGTCACCCCTGTGTCACTCTCAGTGTCACCTCCCTTGTCCCCCTCCGTGTGTCCCCTCTGTGTCACCTCCCTGTCACCTGGGTCCCATCGCTCCCCTACTGAGTCCCCACCTTGTCCCCCTCCCGTGTCGCCTCCCGTGTCACCTGAGTCCCGCCGTGTCGCCTCTGTCCCGTCCCGTGTGTCCCCTCCCGTTGTCACCTCAGTGTCCCCTCCAGGGTCCCCTCCCGCCTGCCCGTGTCCCCCTTCCCGTGTGTCACCCCCGTGTCACCCTCAGTGTCCCCCTCCGTGTCACCCCCTCGTGTCCCCCTGGGTGTCACCCCCCGCCTGTCCATGTCCCCTTGGTGTCCCCCCTGTGTCCCCCCATGTGTCCCCTCCATGTGTCCCCCAGTGTCACCTCCCCTTGCCTTGTTCCCCTCCTGTGTCCCTCTGTGTCCCCTCGGTGTCCCCCATGTGTCACCCCCCTGTGTCACCCCACCCTGTGTCCCCTCCCGCCTGCTCCTGTGTCCCCCCTGTGTCATCTCCCGTGTCCCCTCGTGTCACCCCCTCGTGTCCCCTCAGTGTCCCCCCGTGTCATCTCCCTCGTCACCCTGTGTGTCACGTCCAGTGTCCCCCTCCTGTGTCCCCCTGTGTCCCCTCCCCGTGTCCCCTCCCCATGTCCCCCTCCATGTGTCCCCTCCGTGTCCCCCTGTGTCACCCCCCTGTCCCCCCCGTGTCCCCCTCTCCGTGTCCCCTCGATGTCCCCCCAGTGTCCCCCCCGGTGTCCCCGTGTCCCCTCCCGCGGGGTGTCCCCGGAGCCGCCCCCGGGGCCGCGGTGGCGCTGGGGACGGGGACAGTGACGGCGACAGTGACGCGGGCCATTGTTCGGGGCTTCCGCGGGGTCCCGGGATCCCCCGGCCTGGCGCGTCCCCTTTGTCGCCGCCGGTGTCACCCTGCGGTGTCACCGCGGTCCCACGGCCCCCCCGGGGGTGTCCCCGTGTCGCTGTCGCCGCGCTCGTGTGGCCGTGACTGTGTCCCCGTGGCGGCGGCGGTGACACCGCTGTGGCTGTCACGTCTGCCTTGTCCCGGCTCTGTCACCGTGTCCCCCCTGTCCCACTGTCCCCAGCCTTGTCCCGGCTCTGTCACCGGCTCTGTCACCGTGTCACCTCTGTCCTGGTGTCCCCAGCTCTGTCCCCAGCTCTGTCTCCATTTCTGTCCCCATCCCTGTCACCGTGTCCCCAGCTCTGTCCCCATCCCTGTCCCCAGCTCTGTCCCCTGTCCCCGTGTCCCTCATCTGTGTCCCTGTGTCCCCCTGGCCTGGTGTCCCCAGCTCTGTCCCCGTGTCCCCCATCTGTGTCACCGTGTCCCCATGTCCTCAACCCCCTGGCCTGGTGTCCCCAGCCCTGTCCCCATCCCTGTCCCCATCTGTGTCCCCAACCCCACATCGCCCTGTCCCCACTTCTGTCCCTGATCCCCCGTCTGTGTGTCCAGCTCTTTGTCCCTGTTGTCCCCGTCCCTGTCCCCGTGTCCCCACCTTTGTCCTCTCAGTGTCCCCCTGTCCCCAGGCCTTCGTGTCCACGTCCCTGTCCTCGTGTCACCCCCTTTTCCTTCTCTGTGTCCCCTCAGTGTCCCCCTGTCCCTGTGTCCCCTCAGTGTCCCTCTGTCCCCATGTCCCTCCCGTGTCACCCTCTTTTCTTCCTCTGTGTCCCCTCTGTGTCCTCCTGTCCCTGTGTCCCTTCAATGTCCCCCTGTCCCCCTCAGTGTCCCCATGTCCCCACAGCTCTGTCCCCCTGTCCCTCATGTGTCCCCCTATCCCTGTCCCCTTAATGTCCCCTCAATGTCCCCCCACTTTTTCCCCATCTCCATTCCCCCTGTCCCTTGTGTCCCCTCAGTGTCCTCCTGTCCCCTCAAGTGTCCCTGTGTCCCCACACCTCTGTCCCTGTTGTCCCTCTGTCCCTGTGTCCCCCTGTCTCTCCTGTGTCCCCCATCCCAGTGTCCCCTCAATGTCCCCCATCCCTGTGTCCCCCCCAGTGTCAGTGTCCCCTCAGTGTCCCCTCAGTGTCCCCCTGTCCCTGTGTCCCCCCCAGTGTCACTGTCCCTCAGTGTCCCCTCACTGTCCCCCCCTCCCTCCCTCCCTGCGGCGCCGCGTCCCCCTGTCTGTCCTGTGTCTGTCTGTCTGTCCGGCGTGTCCGCGTGTCCCCCCGTGTGTCGCTGTCCCCGGGGGGGGGTGGCCCGTGTGTCGCTGTCCCCAGGGGGGGGGGTGGCCCGTGTCCAAGCCGTGCCGGGACGTGCCGAGCCGGGCGCCTCCTTTTCCCATTTATTTATTTTTTCCCATTTATTTATTTTTTTTTCCCCTTTTTTTTTTTTTTTTTTTTTTTTTTTCCCATTTATTTTTTCCTTTTTTTTTTTTTTTTTTTTTTTTTTTTTTTTTTTTTTTCTTCTTCTTCCCATTATTTTTTTTTTTTTTTTTTCCCTCCTCCGAGGGGGGTGGGCGGATGGGAAACCCCCCCCCCAACCCCCTCCCCGGTCCCCAAAGGCCCTTCCGGCCCCGCGGCCCCTCGGATCAAACATTAACCGGGGCCGGGGCCGGGGGGACGCGGCGGGACCGGCACCGGGAGTGGCCACAGCCCCGGGGCCGCCGGGACCACCGGGACCGCCGGGACCACCGGGGACCCCCGCCCGTGCCATGAGCAGCCGCCGATGGGGGCGGCAGGTGAGTGGGGAGGGGGCTTTTTAGGGATTTTTTTTTTTTTTTTTTTTGTTAATATTTTATTTTTTGGGGAGGGGGTCTTAGATATGGAGGGGGGAGTGTCCCCAGGTGTGTGCGGGTTATTTAGGATTTTTTGGGGTTTTTTGGGATTTTATTTTGGGGAGGGGGTCTCGGATATGGAGGGGGAGGTGGGAGTGTCCCAGGTGTGCGCGGGGAGAATTTTTTTTGGGGGGAATTTCTTTGGGGTTTTTTTTGGGGAGGGGGTCTTGGATATGGAGGTGGGAGTGTCTCAGGTGTGTGCGGGTTTTTTGGATTTTTTTTTTTTATTTTTTGTGGGATTTTTTTGGAATTTTTTGGGATTTTTTGGGGGGATTTTTTTTTATTATTTTTTCGGGATTTTTTGGGGGTTTATTTGGGGTTTTTTTGGGGAGGGTTTTTTTTTGGGGAGGGGGTCTCGGATATGGAGAGGGAGGTGGGAGTGTCCCAGGTGTGTGAGATTTTTTTGGTTATTTTATTTTATTTTATTTTATTTTGGGGAGGGGGTCTCGGATATGGAGGGGGGAGTGTCCCAGGTGTGCGCGGATATTTTGGGATTTTTTTTAGGATTTTTTTGGGATTTTTTGGGAAATTTGGGGGATTTTTTTAGGGATTTTTTTTGGGTTTTTTTTGGGGAGGTGTTTTTTTTGGGGAGGGGGTCTCGGATATGGAGAGGGGAGTGTCCCAGATGTGTGCGATTTTTTGGTGTTTTTTTGGTTATTTTATTTTATTTTGGGGAGGGGGTTTCGGATATGGAGGTGGGAGTGTCTCAGGTGTGCGCGGGTTTTTGGGGATTTTTTTGGGAATTTTTTGGGATTTTTGGGGATTTTTTTTGGATTTTTTTTTTTTTTTTTTTTTGATTTTTTTATGGGATTTATTTGGGTTTTTTTGGGGAGGGGGTCTCAGATATAGAGGGGCAGGTGGGAGTGTCCCAGGTGTGCGGGGGAGGGGGGTGGACACATCCAGGTGTGTCCCCGGGACCACCAGGGACCACCAGGGACCCCCGGGACCGCCAGGGACCCCCGCCCGTGCCATGAGCAGCCGCCGATGGGGGCGGCAGGTGAGGATTTTTTTGGTTTTTTTGGGATTTTTTTTGGGGAGGGGGAGGTGGGAGTGTCCCAGGTGTGTGCGGATTTTTTGGGATTTTTTGGGATTTTTTTGAGATTTTTTGGGGGATTTTTGGGATTTTTTTGGAGTTTTTTTGGGATTTTTTTGGGATTTTTTTGGGATTTTTTGGGGGTTTTTTTGGAATTTTTTGGGATTTTTTGGGGGATTTTTTTGGGATTTTTTAAGGGGGTTTATTTGGGGTTTTTTTGGGGAGGGGTTTTTTTGGGGAGGGGGTCGCGGATATAGAGGGGCAGGTGGGAGTGTCCCAGGTGTGTGCGGTTTTTTGGGGTCTTTTTTGGGATTTTTTTGAGTTTTTTGGGGTTTTGTTTTGTTTTGTTTTTTTTGGGGGGTGGTTTTTTATTTGGGTGGGGGTCCCACGTGGCTGGAGAATGGAACTCCCCACGCGTGTCCGGCGTGCTCAGGTGTCCGCTGGGGTCACGTGGAGGGTCCCCCCAGGTGTCCCCAGGTGTGCCCGGGGGTCCCCAGGTGTCTCAGGTGTCTCAGGTGTCCCCAGGTGTGTCCCCAGGTGTCCCCAGGTGTGTCCCAGGTGTGTCCCCAGGTGTGTCCCAGGTGTGTCCCCAGGTGTCCCCAGGTGTGTCCCCAGGTGTGTCCCAGGTATCCCCAGGTGTGTCCCAGGTGTGTCCCAGGTATCCCCAGGTGTGTCCCCAGGTGTGTCCCAGGTGTGTCCCAGGTGTGTCCCAGGTGTGCCCCAGGTGTGTCCCCAGGTGTGCCCCAGGTGTGTCCCAGGTGTGTCCCAGGTGTGCCCCAGGTGTGTCCCCAGGTGTGCCCCAGGTGTGTCCCCAGGTGTCCCCAGGTGTGTCCCAGGTGTGTCCCCAGGTGTCTCAGGTATCCCCAGGTATCCCCAGGTGTGTCCCAGGTGTGTCCCAGGTGTCTCAGGTGTCCCCAATGTCCCCTGTCCCCCCAGGGCTGTGTGCGCTGCTGCTGCTGCTGCTCTCGGGGGTCCCGGGGGGGCGCCCCCAGCCCCAGGCCGAGGGTCCCCCCTCGCTCTGCGACCCCCGAGTGATGGAGAGGTTCATCCTGGAGGCGCGCGACACCGAGAGGGGCGCGGTGAGGGGACAATGGGGACACTGAGGGGACATTGGGGGGCTTGGGGGACATTGGGGACAACGAGAGGGGCGTGGTGAGGGGACAATGGGGACACTGAGGGGACAGAGGGGACATTGAGGGGACATTGGGGGGGCTTGGGGATATCGGGGACAACGAGAGGGGCGCGGTGAGGGGACACTTAGGGGACATTGAGGGGACAATGGGGACACCGGGGGGTTTGGGGACATTGGGGACATCAGCGACACTGAGAGGGGCGCGGTGAGGGGACATGGGGGGACATCGGGGACATTGGGGACATTGAGGGGGGTTTGGGGACATTGGGGACATGGGAGGGCTTGGGGACAATGGGGACACCGGGGGGACATTGGGGACATTGGGGACATCAGCGACACTGAGAGGGGCGCGGTGAGGGGACATTGGGGACATTGAGGGGGGAGGTCTGGGGTGGCTTGGGGACATTGGGGACATCAGGGACACCTGGGGGATTTGGGGACATTGGGGGGACATTGGGGACATTGGGGACATTGGGGACATTGGGGACAGAGGGGGGATTTGGGGACATTGGGGACACTGAGGGGACACTGAGGGGACACTGGGGACACCGGGGGGCGGTGAGGGGACACTGGGGACATTGAGGGGACATCTGGAGTGGCTTGGGGACATTGTGGGGACATTGCGGGGGGCGGGGAGGTGGTGGCGGGGGGCTGTCACCGTGTCCCCAATGTCCCCAATCCCCCCAATGTCCCCAATCCCCCCAATGTCCCCAATGTCCCCAATGTCCCCAATGACCCCATTGACCCCATTGACCCCAATGTCCCCACTGTTCCCACTGTCCCCAATGTCCCCAATGTCCCCACTGTCCCCAATGTCCCCAATGTCCCCAATGTCCCCAATGTCCCCAATGTCCCCCCGCTGTCCCCAGGCCGGGTGTGGCCCCCGCTGTGACCTCCCCGAGCCCGTCGCTGTCCCCGACCCCGGAGTGAACTTCAACCTCTGGAGGAGCCTCGAGGTGAGCGGGGGATGAAAAATGGGGGGAAAAAAGGGGAAATTGGGAAAAAATGGGGAAAAATAAAATCACAAAAATTGGGGAAAAATTGGGAAAAAAATTGAGAAAAAATGGGGAAAAAATGGGGAAAAAATGGGGTGAAAAAAGGGGACATTGGGAAACAATGGGGGAAAAAAAATCACAAAAATTGGAAAAAAAATTGGGAAAAAATTATCAAAAATTGGGAAAAAATGGGGGGGAAAAATCAGGAAAATTGGGAAAAATCCCGGGAAATTGGGGGGAAAAAAAACTGGGGGAAAAAATGGGGGAAAAGTCAGAAAAATTGGGAAAAATTCAGGGGAGAAACCCAGGGAAATGGGAAAAAACTGGGAAAAATTGAGACAAACTGGGAAAAATTTGGCTAAAATCAGGAAAAATTGGAACAAACTGGGAAAAATCGGGAGAAACTGGGCTAAAACTGTGAAAAGTTGAGATAAATTGGGCTGAAACTGGAAAAAATTTGGAACAAACTGGGAAAATCTGAGACAAACTGGTAAAAATTGAGACAAATTGGGTTAAATCAGAAAAAAAAAATGGGGAAAATTGGGCTAAAACCAGGAAAAATGGGAACAAATTGGGTTAAAACAGGGGAAAACTGAGACAAACTGGGAAAAATTGGCAAAAATTGGAACAAACTGGGCTAAAATTGGGAAAAATGGGAACGAACTGGGAAAACTTGGGACAAACTGGGAAAAATTGAGACAAACTGGGAAAAATGGGAACAAACTGGGAAAAATTGGGACAAAGTGGGAAAAATTGAGACAAACTGGGAAAAAAACTGAGACAAATTGGGCTAAAACCGGGAAAAAATGGGAATAAACTCCGAAAAAATCGAACAAAACGGGAAAAAATCGGAATAAACCGGGAAAATTTCGAATAAACTGGGAGAAACGACGAGAAACGACCCAGAACGCGTCAGAAAAAATCGGAAAAAAATCGGAAAAAAATTTAAAAACCCCAAAAAACCCCAAAAAATCCGGGAAAAAAAGGGGAAAAAGGGGGACAACGTTTGTGGCGATGTCCCCTGACCCCTCCGCTGTCCCCAGCCCTCGGCCCGGGCCCGCGAGGTGACCTCTGGCCAGGCCGCGCTGGTGGCCGCGCTGCTCCGGGCCCGGGAGATGCTGCGGGACCCCCGGGCCAGGCCCAGCCTGGAGCGCGCCTACGGGAACGCGCGCAGCGTCAGCCGCATGCTGGGGGGCACCAGGGAACAGGTCAGGGGGGTTTGGGGGGGATTTGGGGGGATTTTGGGGGGTTTAGAGGAGATTTGGGGGGGGTTGGGGAGATCTGAAGGGGATTTGGGGGAATTTCTGGGGGTCTTGGGAGGGTTTGGAGTTGATTTGGGAGGTTTGGAGCGGATTTGGGGAGATTTGAGGGGGATTTGGAGGGGCTTGAGGGGAATTTTGGGGGGAATTTGGGGGGTTTAGAGGGGGTTTGGGGGGATTTTGGGGAGGTTTGGGGGGGTTTTGGAGCGTCAGCCGCATGCTGGGGGCAACAGGGAACAGGTCAGGGGGGTTTGGGGGGGTTTGGGGGGGTTTGGGGAGGTTTTAGGGGGATTTAGGGGGATTTGGGGGGTCTCTGGAGGGTTTAGAGGGGGTTTGGGGGGATTTGGGGGGATCTGAGGGGGATTTGGGGGGATTTTGGGGGGTCTTGGGAGGGTTTGGAGTGGATTTGGGAGGTTTGGAGTGGATTTCGGGGGGAATTTGGGGGGATTTGGGGGGTTTGGGGGGTTTAGAGGGGGGTTGGGGAGGTTTTGGGGGGTCTTGGAAGGGATTTGGGGGGATTTGGGGGGTCTCTGGCGGGTTTAGAGGGAGTTTGGGGGGATTTGGGGGGATCTGAGGGGGATTTTTTGGGATTTTGGGGGGATTTGGGGGGTCTTGGAGTGGATTTGGGGGGGATTTGGGGGGATTTTGGATATTTTGGTGTATCCTGGGGGGGGGGGTCACACACCTGACCCCTCCCCCCTCTCTCTCCCCCCTCCCCACAGGCCCCGCCCCCTCCGGCGCCGCCCCCCGCCCCGCTGCGGGTCCGGACCCTCCCCCACCTGCTGGGGGTCCTGAGCCGCTTCCTGCGGGGGAAGGTGCGGCTGTACCTGGCCGACACCTGCCCCAGGTGAGACACGGCTGTCAATCACCTGGGACACCTGTCAATCACCGGGACACCTGCTCCAGGTGAGACAGGGCCGTCACCTGTCAATCCATCACCTGGGATGGCTGTCAATCATCCACACAGCTGTCAATCACCCGGGACGGCTGTCAATCACTGGGCACACCTGCCCCAGGTGAGACAGGACCGTCACCTGTCAATCCAACACCTGGGACACCTGTCAATCATCCACACGGCTGTCAATCACCGGGGACACCTGCCCCAGGTGAACCAGGGCAGTCACTCACCTATCAATCCATCACCTGGGATGGCTGTCAATCATCAGCACGAATGTCAGTCATTGACGTGGCTGCCAATCACTCCATCAATCACCAGTGACAGCTGTCAATCATCGACATGGCTGTCACTCAATCGATATGATAGCTGTCAATCACCTGAGACAGCTGTCAATCATCGGAGGCAGCTGTCAGTCATCGGCATGGACCTCAATCAATCACAGAGACAGATGTCAATCATCGTCAGGGACAGCTGTCAATCACGGCCAGCAGCTGTCAATCATCTCCAGACACAGCTGTCAATCACCGTCCAAGGCCTTCACTCACAGTTGACAGCTGTCAATCATCGTCAGCAGCTGTCAATCATCGTCAGCAGCTGTCCCTCCATCATCTGGACTGACAGCTGTCAATCATCAGGACAGTTGACTGTCAATCAGCAGGACTGACAGCTGTCAATCATCAGCACTGACAGCTGTCAATCATCAGCACTGACAGCGCCCCCTCCCCCCGGCACGTTGGACGTGCCGGCAGGTGATTGACAGCTGTCAATCATCCCCCTCCTGCCTGAGCGCCTTTTGCTCGGGCCTTGTGGGTGATTGATTGACAGCTGTCACTCAGGGGAGACCACGCCCCCCAACCCCCCCCCCATGTAACTTAATGCAAACACGAGAATATTTATGAGACCCCCCGGCTGGGACCCCAAAAACTCTGTGAGACCCCCGAATGGGACCCCCAAAAAACCCCTGAGACCCCAAATCTGAGACCCCCAGACTCTCTGGGACCCCCAAAACTGGGACCCTCAAAAACTCCGGGACCCCCCAATTGGGGCCCCCAAAACCCCCGGGACCCCCAAACCCTGAGACCCCCAAAACTGGGACCCAAAACCTCCAAAACCCCCAAACTGGGACCCCCAAAATCCCTGGGACCCCAAATGTGGGACCCCCAAATCTGAGACCCCCAAAGGTCCCGGGACCCCCAAACTTGGACCCCCAAAACTCCTGAGACCCCCCAACCTGAGACCCCCCAAAACTGACACTCCCAAACCTCCAGGACGCCCAAAACAGCCCCCAAACCCACTGAGACCCCTCCCCAAAAAGCTCCTGAACCCCCAAACCTTCCTGACCCCCCCAGACCAGTGGGGACCCCCCAAAATCCCCCCAAACCCCCCCAAACTCCCCCAAAACCCCCCCAAAAAACCCCCACATCGCCCCAAAACCCCCCCAAATCCCCCCCAAACCCGTTTCCGGCTCAGCCAATCAGCGCCCAGACCTGGCGGCGCCAAGGCGGGAAGGCCACGCCCCCTGGGCCACGCCCTCATTTAACCCCGCCCCTCTAATAGCAATGAAATCTTAACAAGCCACGCCCCCTTTCCCATAGCAACAAGCCACGCCCCCAGGCCACGCCCCCAGCTAACCCCGCCCCTACAATATAATTTATATATACACCACGCCCCCTTCCATGCCATTGGCCACGCCTACCCAATCCCAGGCCACGCCCCCACAGGTGAGAAAAAGGGGCGTGGCCACGGCGGGTCCGGCGGCGCCGCGTGAGCGGGACCGGGGGGGGAATTTTGGGGGAATTTTTGGGGATTTTGGGGCTTTTTGGGTCTTTTTGGGGTCCTGGGGGAGGTTGGGGGGTTTGGGGAGGTCCCTGGGGGGATTTTGGGGGGTTTTGGGGGGGAGGGGACAGAGGTTTGGGGGAGGGGCAAAGTCCGGCCGGGGCCAAAGTCTGACCGGGGGGGGGAGGGGAGGAAGGGCAGCCCCCCAGGGACCCCCCGGGACCCCCCCAGGGGACCCCAAAATACTCTGGGGACCCCCGGAACTCCCCCAGGACCCTCCTGAGGTCCCCAAGTCTCCCCGGGACCCCCCCAAACCGTTCTGGGACCCCCCGGGATCCCCCCAGGAGACCCCAAGACCCCCCCAAGACCCTCCTGAGCCCCCCTAGGACCCCCCAGACCCCCCAGGACCCCCCAAAATCTCTCTGGGACCCTCTCAGGACCCCTGGGACCCCCCAAGACCTCCCCAGGACCCCCCAAAATTGCTCTGGGACCCCCCAGAACCCTCCTGATCTCCCCTGAGACCCCCCCCTGGACCCCCCCAGGACCCTCCTGAGCCCCCCAAGACCCCCCAGGACCCTCCTAATCCCCTCAGGACCCCCTAAGACCCTCCTGATCCCCCCCAGGACTCCTCAAGACCCCCCAGGACCCCCCAAAATTACTGTGGGACCCCCCAAGACCCTCCTAATCCCCCCCGGACCCCCTTGACACCCCCCAGGACCCCCCCAAGACCCTCAAGACGCCCCCAAGACCCTCCTGATCTCCCCCAGGACCCCCTGGGACCCCTCAGGACCCCCCAAAATATCTGTGGGACCCCCTCAAACCCTCTTGATCCTCCCCAGGACCCCCCCCCCCCCGGTTACCATGGAGACCCTCACCCGCTATTTCCGCACTCGGGTAAATCCCCCTCCCCTTCCCCATAAATTTGGGGACCCCCCTGGACCCCCCCCGGATTTTGGGGCCCCCCTGACGGCCCCTGCAGCCCCCCGGGGGCGGCCCCGTGTCCTATTCCCGGCACAGGGACCCCCGGGGGGAGGAGGAGGGGGCGGAGCCAATGGTGCGGCTGCCCAGGCCACGCCCCCGGAACAGGCCACGCCCCCCGCGAGAGCCACGCCCCCGGCTCCACCCCCTGGTCACTCTGGCCTTGGGCTCGGCCACGGCCTTTGTGTTGGGTGAGTGACCACTGAGTGACCACTGAGTGACCAGTGAGTGACCACTGAGTGACCACTGAGTGACCACTGAGTGACCATCCACTCAGTGACCACTGACCCATGAGTGACCAGTGAGTGAGTGACCAGTGAATGACCAGTGACCACTAGTGACCACTGAGTGACCAACCCCTGAGTGACCACTGAGTGACCAACCCCTGAGTGACCCTGAATGACCAGTGAGTGACCATTGAGTGACCACTGACCACTGAGTGACCAGTGAGTGAGTGACCAGTGAGTGACCACTGACCACTGAGTGACCACTGAGTGACCATCCACTCAGTGACCACTGACCCATGAGTGACCAGTGAGTGAGTGACCAGTGAATGACCAGTGACCACTAGTGACCACTGAGTGACCAACCCCTGAGTGACCACTGAGTGACCCTGAATGACCAGTGAGTGACCATTGAGTGACCACTGACCACTGAGTGACCAATGATTGATTCCTGAGTGACCAGTGAGTGACCCCTGAGTGACCACTGAGTGACCAACCCCTGAGTGACCACTGAGTGACCCTGAATGACCCCTGAGTGACCACTGAGTGACCAGTGAGTGACCAACCCCTGAGTGACCACTGAGTGACCACTGACCAGTGAGTGACCAGTGAGTGATCCCTGAGTGACCACTGACCTGTGAGTGACCACTGAGTGACCACTGACCCCTGAGTGACCACTGAGTGACCACTGACCACTGAGTGACCACTGAGTGACCGGTGACCCATGAGTGACCAGTGAGTGACCCCTGAGTGACCAGTGAGTGACCAGTGAGTGACCAATGAGTGACCGTTAAGTGACCAATGATTGATCCAAGTGACCACTGAGTGACCACTGACCACCGAGTGACCAGTGAGTGACTAATGACTGATCCCTGAGTGACCGCTGAGTGACCAATGAGTGACCCCTAAATGACCCCTCTGACCCCGCCCCTCTGGCCCCGCCCCCAGGGCTGTTGGTGGCCGGGATTGGCCACACCCCGTGCCGGGGCGGGGCTCTGGGGGCGGGGCCTCTGGGCGGAGGCTCCGCCCCCGATGGGGTTTGGGGCGGGGCCAGTGAAGAGGCTCCGCCCCCCCGGCCCCGCCTGCGGGAGCTGCTGCGGCGACACCTGTCGGAGCAGAGGATGGAGGCCTGGGCCAGGTCAGTGACCGCTGACCGCTGACCATTGGTGACCACTGCTGACCACTGACCACTGCTGACCACTGCTGACCACTGACCACCGCTGACCACTGACCACTGCTGACCACTGACCATTGGTGACCATTAATGACCACTGACCACTGCTGACCACTGACCATTGGTGACCAATGACCATTGGTGACCATTAATGACCACTGACCACTGCTGACCACTGACCACTGCTGACCACTGACCATTGGTGACCACTGACCATTAATGACTACTGATCATTGCTGACCACTGACCACTGCTGACCACTGACCACCGCTGACCACTGACCACTGCTGACCACTGACCATTGGTGACCATTAATGACCACTGACCACTGCTGACCACTGACCATTGGTGACCAATGACCATTAATGACTACTGATCATTGCTGACCACTGACCATTAATGACCATTACTGACCACTGACCACTGCTGACCACTGACCATTGGTGACCATTAATGACCACTGACCACTGCTGACCACTGACCACTGCTGACCACTGACCATTGGTGACCATTAATGACCACTGACCACTGCTGACCACTGACCATTGCTGACCACTGACCATTGGTGACCATTAATGACCACTGAACACTGCTGACCACTGACCATTGGTGACCACTGACCATTGGTGACCATTAATGACCACTGAACACTGCTGACCACTGACCATTGGTGACCACTGACCATTGGTGACCATTAATGACCACTGACCACTGCTGACCACTGACCATTGGTGACCACTGACCATTGGTGACCATTAATGACCACTGACCACTGCTGACCACTGACCACTGCTGACCACTGACCATTGGTGACCATTAATGACCACTGACCACTGCTGACCACTGACCATTGGTGACCACTGACCATTAATGACCATTAATGACCACTGACCACAACTGACCACTGACCACTGCTGACCACTGACCATTAATGACCATTACTGACCACTGACCGCTGACCACAGCTGACCGCTGACCACCGCTGACCATTACTGACCACAGCTGACCGCTGACCACCGCTGACCATTACTGACCACAGCTGACCGCTGACCACAACTGACCACTGACAGTTACTGACCACTGACCATTATTGACCTCTGACCTCTACCCTCTGGCCACTCTTACTGACCAGTGACCACCACTGACCACTGACCATTCCTAACCCCACCTCCCCGTGACCCCTGTGACCACTGACCATTAATGACCACTAACCACTGACCACCACTGACCTCTGACCCTTACTGACCACTGACCATTGCTGACCACTGCCCAGCACTGACCCCGCCCTCTGTCCGCAGGGAGGTCAGCGCGGGGCCGCACGGGGCGGGGTCGGGGCGTGGCCGGGCTTTGGCCCAATCGGTGCTCAGCGCCCTGGAGGGGGCGGGGCTGACCCGGGCCTGGAGCCGCCCACAGCCCCTCCCCCTCCCCGTGAGGTAAGGGTCACTTAGGGTCACTCGGGGGTCACTCAGGGGTCAGTGGGGGGTCACTGGGTGGTCACTCAGGGGTCACTGGGTTGGTCACTCGGGGGTCACCAAGGGGTCACTGGGGGGGTCACTGGGGGGTCACTCAAGGGTCATTGGAGTGGTCAGTGGGGTGGTCAGTGGGAGGGTCAGTCAGGGGTCACTGGGGGGTCACTGGGGGGTCACTCAAGGGTCATTGGAGTGGTCAGTGGGAGGGTCACTCAGGGGTCACTCAGGGGTCACTGGGGTCAGTGGGGTGGTCAGTGGGACGGTCACTCAGTGGTCACTCAGGGGTCACTGGGGGGTCACTCAGGGGTCAGGGGGGTGGTCAGTGGGGTGGTCAGTGGGAGGGTCACCCAGGGGTCACTCAGGGGTCACTCGGAGGTCACTGAGGGGTCAGTGGGGTGGTCAGTGGGAGGGTCACTGGGGGGTCATTCAGGGGTCACTCAGGGGTCAGTGGGAGGTCACTGGGTGGTCACTCAGGGGTCACTGGGGGTTTGGGGGTGACCGCTGACCACTGACCTTTGACCCCAGGGGGGAGGTGACCCTGCGGTGGGTGGGGCCGAAGGGGGAGGAGCTCGAGCAGCTCCGGCTGGACCCCGAGGCCTTTTGTGCCTGGAGCGCCCCCGGGACGGCCACGGTGAGTGACCCCTGACCCCTGACCCTGACCCCTGACCCCGACCCCTGACCCCTGATAACCCCTGATAACCCCTGATAACCCCTGACCCCCCCTGACCCCCGCTGACCCTCAGGGCGGCCTCGTCTACGGCCACTACGGCCGCCCCCAGGACCTGTCCGAGCTCCGGGCCCGGGGGGTGTCGCCCAAAGGTCACCTGATGCTGCTGCGGCTGGGGCGGGGCAGCCCCGCCCAACAGGTGAGGCCCCGCCCACTGGGGGAGAGGTGAGGGGCAGCCACGCCCACCAGGTGAGGCCCCGCCCACCAGGGGAGCCCCCATAATTGCGGGAGGGGCAGCCCCGCCCACCAGGTGAGAGGGGAAAGGGAGGCCACGCCCACCAGGTGAGAGAGGGAAGGAAAGCCCCGCCCACCAGGTGAGAGGGAGGCCACACCCACCAGGTGAGCCCCATTATTTAGGGAGGGTTAGCCCCGCCCACCAGCTGATTCCCCCATTTATGGGCGTGTCCTCTCCCTGACCCCACCCCCAGCCCCACCCACCAGGTGAGAGGGGCGGGGAAAGAGAGGCCCCGCCCACCAGCTGAGCTGGGATGTTTAGCCCCGCCCACCCCCTGACACACCAATTCTGGGCGTGTCCCGTCGCTGACCCCGCCCCCGGCCCCGCCCACAGGTGGCAGCAGCGGCAGGGGCGGGGGCCGTGGGGGTCCTGTTGTACCCCGACCCCCGGGACAGCGCCCGGCCCGGCCTGGGGGGGGACAGCGGCCTGGGGGGGGACACGGCGGTGACAGTGCACGTGAGAGAGGGGACAGCGGGGACATTGGGGACATTGGGGTCATTGGGGTCATTTGGGGACATTGGGGACATTGGGGGGTCATTGGGGACATTGGGGACATTGGGGGACATTGGGGGGTCATTGGGGTCAATGGGGTCATTGGGGACATTGGGGTCATTGGGGTCATTGGGGTCAATGGGGACATTGGGGACATTGGGGACACTGAGGGGACATTGGGGACATTGGGGGGTCATTTGGGGGGTCATTGGGGACATCGGGGGGATTGGGGACACTGAGGGACATTTGGGGACATTGGGGTCATTGGGGATTTTGGGGGGTAATTTGGGTCTAGGGGTATTTTTGGGAGGGGTCTGGGGGTAATTCGGCATCAGGGATAATTTGGGGAGGGGTCTCAGGGTAATTTGGGTCTGGGGGTAATTGGGGTCAGGGATAATGTGGGGAGGGGTCCCAGAGTAATTTGGGGAGGGTCTGTGGTAATTTGGGGCGTCTGGGGATAATTTGGGGGGGGGTCGGGGGATATTTGGGGGGGTAATTTGGGGGTCCCAGGGTAATTTGGGGGGGGTCTGGGACTATTTAGGGTCTGGGGGTAATTTGGGGAGGGGTCCCTGGTTAAATTTGGGTGTGGGGGCAATTTGGGGAGGGGTCTGGGGGGGTAATTTGGGTCTGGGGGTAATTTGGGTCTGGGGGTAATTTGGGTCTGGGGGTATTTTTTGGGGGGGATTTTGGGGATCTTGGGGTAATTTGGGATCTGGATAATTTGGGGAGGGGTCTGGGGGTAATTTGGGGTCAGGGATAATTTGGGGAGGGGTCATGGGATATTTTGGGGGAGGGATTTAGAGGTCCCGGGGTAATTTGGGTCTGGGGGCAATTTGGGGGTCCTGAGGATATTTTTTGGGGGGATTTTGAGGGTCTCAGGGTATTTTTGGGGGAGGATTTTGGGGTCTGGGTGTATTTTGGGGAGGGGTCCTGGGGAGTAATTTGGGGAGGGGTCTTGGGGATAATTTGGGGGGGGGGTCGGGTGATATTTTGGGGGGGGATTTTGGGGTCCCGGGGTAATTTGGGGAAGGGTCTCGGTGCTAATTTGGGGAGGGGTCTCCCCTGAGCAGGTGCAGGAGGGGGCGGGGGACCCCTGGAGCCGGGGATTCCCCTCCGTCACTGGCCACGCCCCCTCGGGGATCCCCCCGGGGGTTCCCCCGATCCCCGCCCACCCCGTCAGCGCCAACGTGGCGGCGCGGCTGCTGCGGTGAGACCCCTCCCCAAATTACCCCGGGACCCCCGGGACCCCTCCCCTAATTACCCCGGGACCCCTCCCCAAATTATGGGACATTTCCCTAAATCCTGGGACCCCTCCCCAAATTACCCCCAGGACCCCTCCTCTAATTGGGGACCCCTCCCCAAATTATGAGACCCCCTCCCCAAATTATCCCCAGGACCCCTCCCCAAATTACCCCCAGACCCAAAATACCCCAGACCCAAAATTATCCCCAGGACCCCTCCCCAAATTATCCCCGGGACCCCTCCCCAAATTATCCCCGGGACCCCTCCCCTAATTATCCCTGGGACCCCTCCCCAAATTCGGGACCCCTCCCCAAATTGTGGGACCCCGACTCAGATTACCCCAGGACCCCTCCCCTAATTGGGGACCCCGACTCAAATTGGGGACCCCTCCCCTAATTAAGGACCCCTCCCCAAATTGGGGACCTCTCCCCGAATTACCCCCAGGACCCCTCCCCTAATTATCCCTGGGACCCCTCCCCAAATTACCCCAGGACCCCTCCCCTAATTTGGGACCCCTCCCCAAAACCTGGGACACCCTCAAACCTGAACCCTCCCCCAGCACCCCCAGACCCATTTCAGGGTTTTTGAGCCCCCAGACCCATTTCCCTGTCCCCATTCCAGGGTTCTGGGGGGTCCCCGCGCCCCCCCGCGCTGGTTGGGCCCCGGGGGGGTCCCGGGGGGGTCCCTGCTGTTCCAGCCCCCCCCGGGGGGGCGGCGGCTGCAGCTGCGGGTGGGGGGGGGGACCCGCCCCGGGACCCTCACCAGCGTCTTTGGGGCCCTCAGGGGGCACCTGGAGCCAGGTGAGAAAGGGGGCGGGGCCAAAGGGGGCGGGGCTTAAAAATGGGGTGGGGTTAAAAGGGGGCGGGGCTAAGATGGGGCTTAGTTAATTGGGGGTGGGGTCAGTTGGGTGTGGTCATGGTGGGATGGGCGTGGTCAGTTTGGGTGTGGTTATTTGGGTGTGGTCGGGGTGTGGTCATGATGGGAGGGGTGTGGCCAAACTGGGCGTGGTCATTTAGGTGTGGTCACTTTGGGTGTGGTCAGACCATGGGCGTGGTCACAGAGGGGGAGGAACCACAGGAGGGCGTGGCAATGGCATTAATGAGGTTGGGCGTGGCCTCACACAATTGGGTGTGACCAGAGGGGCGTGGCCAATTATAATTTGTGGATGTGGCCGGAATGGGCGGGGTTGAGCTGTAGGTGTGGGCGTGGCCGGAGGTGGGCGTGATGAGAAGTGGGTGTGGCCGGAAGTGGGCGTGGCCTCTCTGACGCCGGCCCCGCCCAGACTGTTACGTCATCGTGGGGGCGCGCCGTGATTCGCTGGGCCCGGGGGCGGCGGCCTCGGGCGTGGGCACCGCCCTCCTGCTGGAGCTCGCCCGGTTCTTCGCCGCCATTGGCCGAGAGGGTGAGGGGGCGGGGCCGGGGCTGGGGGCGGGGCCGGGGCTGGGGGCAGGGTTAACAATTTGGGGCGGGGCTGAAATTGGGGAATTTGGGGTTCCAAAATTGAGGGGAGGGGTCGGGGGGGGGAGGGGAGGGCCTGGGTGACCCCCAGCTGACCCCTGGGTGACCCCTGAGTGACCATGTGTGACCCCTGACTGACCCCAACCCCTGAGTGACCAGAGTGACCCCTGAATGACCCTGTAGTGACCCCTGAGTGACCCGAGTGACCCCTGGATGACCCTTGACCCCTGACTGACCCTTGAGTGACCTTGGATGACCCCTGAGTGACCCCTGAGTGACTCCTGAGTGACCCCACAGTTACCTCTGACCCCATTGTGACCCTTGGCTGAGCACTGACCCCTGTGTGACCTCTGACTGACCCCTGAATGACCCCTGAGTGACCCCATGGTGACCTTTGACCCCGCAGGGTTCCAGCTGCGCCGGACGTTGCTGTTTGTCAGTTGGGACGGGGCCGAGTTCGGACACCTGGGGGCCACCGAGTGGCTGGAGGTGACCCCTGACCCCTCACTGACCCCTGAGTGACCCCAGTGACCCTTGAGTGACCACAGTGACCCCTCAGTGGCCTCGCTGACCCCTCGCTGACCCCTCGCTGACCCCCCCAGGGTTACCCCGACCTGCTCCACACCAAAGTCGCCGCCTACATCAGCCTGGACCGGGCGGTGCTGGGTGAGCCCCGCCCCCATCGCTGACCACGCCCCCCAGCCCCTCCAGGCCCCTCCCCATCCCCCTGACCCCACCCTTCACCCTCTCTGACCCCGCCCCCAGCTCTGGCCACGCCCCCAGCCCTGACCCCACCCCCATCCTTGACCACGCCCCCATCACTGACGCTGCCCCAGCCCTGACCCCGCCCTCGGCCCTGGACACGCCCCCAGCCCTGAATTCCTGACCCCGCCCCATCCCCAGACCACGCCTCCAGCCCTGGCCACGCCCCCAGGCTCTCCCAGCACCTCCTCCAGCCCTCTGACCCCGCCCCCAGCCCTGACCACGCCTCCATAACTATGACCCCGCCCCATCCCTGACCCCTCCCCCACCTCTCCCTGACCCCTCCCCCACCCCCTCTGACCCCTCCCCCACCACCCAGACCCCTCCCCCACCCCAGCCCCTCCCCTACCTCTTCTGACCCCTCCCCCAACTCCTCCTTGGCTCCTCCCCTGACCCCTCCCCCACCCCCTCTGACCCCTCCCCCACCCCTCTGACCCCTCCCCCCCCGTGGCCCCTCCCCCCAGGCTCGGAGCGGTTCGTGGTCCGTTCCAGCCCCACCCTGGGGAACCTGGTGGAGAAAGTGCTGGAACAGGTGGGGGAGGGGCCTGGACAGCTGGGGGAGGGGGAGGGGCCTGGACAGGGGTGGGGGGAGGGGTCATGTAAAGCTGGGGGAGGGGCATGGAAATGTAGTGGGAGGGGTCTGTTGTGGGGGAGGGGTCATGGAGAGGTGGGGGAGGGGCCAAGGAGGAGGTGGGGGAGGGGTCAGTGAGGTGGGGGAGGGGCTGGGATAGGTGGGGGAGGAGCCAGGAGAAATGAGGGAGTGACCAGGTGAGGTGGGGGAGGGGTCAGAGGGGTGTGGGAGGAGTCACAGGTGGAGGGAGGGGCCGCCCCTCCCCCAATCACCTCGCCCTTCCCCCCACAGGTGGACAGTCCCCACGAGGGCGGGAAAAGTCTCCTGGAGACCCTGAACCGACCTGGGCGGGGCTGGGAGAGCGACGTGTGAGACACACCTGGGGACACCTGGGACACACCTGGGACACACCTGGGACACACCTGGGACACACCTGGGACACACCTGGGGACACACCTGGGGACACACCTGGGGACACCTGGGACACCTGGGGACAGCTGGGGGCACCTGGGGACACCTGGGGATACCTGGGGATACCTGGGGACACCTGGGGACACCTGGGGATACCTGGGGATACCTGGGGACACCTGGGGACACACCTGGGGACACACCTGGGGACACACCTGGGGACACCTGGGACACCTGGGACACACCTGGGACACACCTGGGGACACCTGGGGACACCTGGGACACCTGGGACACACCTGGGGACACCTGGGGACACCTGGGGACACACCTGGGGACA
The DNA here is from genome assembly GCF_965231275.1 of Zosterops lateralis. Taxonomy (NCBI): domain Eukaryota; kingdom Metazoa; phylum Chordata; class Aves; order Passeriformes; family Zosteropidae; genus Zosterops; species Zosterops lateralis. The sequence goes on from NC_139794.1 coordinate 169,782, forward strand.
CACCTGGGGACACCTGGACACACCTGGGGACACACCTGGGGACACCTGGGGACACACCTGGGACACACCTGGGACACACCTGGGGACACACCTGGGGACACACCTGGGACACACCTGGGACACCTGGGGACACCCGGGACACACCTGGGACACACCTGGGGACACCTGGGGACACACCTGGGGACACCTGGGCACACCTGTGTCCCACCTGTGTCCCACCTGTATCACACCTGTGTCTCACCTGAGCACACCTGTGTCCCCCAGGCTCCGCCCCCTCTCCCCTGACTCAGGTGCTTTTCCCTTCACGGCGGCCGCGGGGGTCCCGGCCATGGAGTTTGGATTTGACGAGGTGAGACCTGTCCCCAAAGTGTCCCCCAATGTCCCTAAAGTGTCCCTAAGGGTCCCCAAGGGTTCTCAAGGTGTCCACAAGGGTCCCCAAGGGTCCCAGGTGTCCCCTGGCCCTGCCCTCAGGTGTGTCCCCATGTCTGGATTGTGTCCCTGTGTCCCCCCTGTCCCCTCAGTGACTCTGTCCCCCTGTCCCCTGCCAGGCTGTGACCATGTCCCCTTGTCCCCGTGTCCTGTCACTGTGTCCCCATGTCCCCTGAGTGACCCTGTCCCCTGTGACCGTGTCCCCGTGTCCCCGTGTCCCTCCTGTCCCCTCAGTGACCCTGTCCCTTGTCCCCATGTCCCAGTGACATTGTCCCTTGTCTCCTTGTCCCCTTGTCCCCATTTCCCCTTGTCCCCATCTCCCCTCTGACCATGTCCCTGTGTCCCCATGTCCCCTTGGTGACCCTGTCCCCATGTCCCTTGTCCCCAGGCCATTGGCAGTGTCTCCAGGGCCCTGGGGACCCCCGAGGACACCCTGTCCCCATGTCCCCCTGTCCCCTGTGACCCTGTCCCCTTGTCCCCTGCCAGGCTGTGACCATGTCCCCTATCCCAGTGACACTGTCCCTTGTCCCCAGGCCGTTGGCAGTGTCTCCCGGGCCCTGGGGACCCCCGAGGACACGCTGTCCCGGTTGGGGACGCGGCTCCGGGGGCGGCTCCCGGCGCTGACCCGGGCGGTGGCCGCGGTGGCCGCGCAGCTCCTGCTCCGCCTGGGCCACGACCCGCGGCTGCCCCTGGACCCCGGAGCCCTGGGGGACGCGCTGGTGCGGCAGCTGGCCCCGCTGCAGGTGGGTACAGACCAGTATAAACCAGTATAGACCAGTATAGACCAGTATAGACCAGTATAGACCAGTATAGACCAGTATAGGCCAGTATAGACCAGTATGGACCAGTATGGGATGGGGGGACACTGAGGGGACACGCTGGTGCAGCAGCTGGCCCCGCTGCAGGTCAGTGAAAACCAGTATGGACCAGTATAGACCAGTTTAACCCAGTTTAACATAGTCTAGCCCAGTATAACCCACTATTCCCAGTATTCCCAGTGCTCCCAGTATAACCCAGTCTAGTCCAGTCTAACCCGGTCTAGTCCAGTCAAGTCCAGTCTGACCCAGTTTAACCCAGTATTCCCAGTCTAACCCAGTTTAACCCAGTATAACTAGTCTAGCCCAGTCTAACCCTGTCCTCCCAGTCCATTCCAGTTTAACCCAGTCTATCCCAGTGTATCCCAGTATAACCCAGTGCTCCCAGTCTAGCCCAGTCTATCCTAGTGCTCCCAGTGCTCCCAGTCTAACCCAGTCCTCCCAGTGCCCCCACCCTAGCCCAGTCTAACCAGTATTCCCAGTCTAACCCAGTCTATCCCAGTGCTCCCAGTCTAACCCAGTGCTCCCAGTCTAACCCAGTATTCCCAGTCCTGCCCAGTATAAACCAGTCTAACCAGTCCCCCCAGTCTAACCAGTGCTCCCAGTCCTCCCAGTACAACCCAGTTTAACCCAGCCTATCCCAGTCTAACCCAGTTTAACCCAGTCTATCCCAGTCTAAGCAACCCAATCTAACCCAGTCTAACCCAGTTTAACCCAATTTAACCCACACTAACCCAGTCTAACCCAGTCCTCCCAGTCTATCCCAGTCTATCCCAGTCTATCCCAGTCTATCCCAGTCTATCCCAGTCCTCCCAGTGCTCTCAGTATTCCCAGTCCTCCCAGTATTCCCAGTATAACCCAGTTTAACCCAGTATAACTAGTCTAGCCCAGTCTAACCCTGTCCTCCCAGTCCATCCCAGTTTAACCCAGTCTAACCAGTCTATCCCAGTCCTCCCAGTCCCCCCAGTCTGACCCTGTGTGCAGCGCCCCCTGCAGGCGCGGGGCCTGTCCCTGCAGTGCCTCTCCTCGGCCAGAGGGGGCGTCGTGCGGGCGGCGGCGGCGCTGCGGAGGGACATGGCGGGCTCGGACAGCGGCAGCGAGCGCCTCAACCGCGGCTTCAACGCGCGCCTGATGGCCGTGGGTGTCACCTGTGCCACCTGTGTGTCACCTGAGTCACCCCCTTTGTCACCTGTGTTACCTGTGTGTCACCTGAGTCACCCCCTGTGTCACCTGTGTAACCTTTGTTACCTGTGTGTGTCACCTGTGTTACCTGTGTGTCACCTGTGTCACCTGCGTCACCTCCTGTGTTACCTCTGTGTTGTCTGTGTGTCACCTGAGTCACCCCATGTCACCTGTGTCACCCTCTGTATCACCTGAGTAACCTTTGTGTTACCTGTATCACCTGTGTCACCTCCTGTGTCACCTGAGTCACCCTCTGTATCACCTGTGTAACCTTTGTGTTACCTGTGTTACCTGCGTGTTACCTGTATTACCTGTGTGTCACCTGTCTGTCACCTGTGTGTCACCTCAGTCACCCCCTGTGTCACCTGTGTGTCACCTGTGTGTCACCTGTGTGTCACCTGAGTCACCCCCTGTATCACCTGTGTGTCACCTGTATCGCCTTTATGTTACCTGTGTGTCACCTGAGTCACCCCGTGTCACCTGTGTGTCCCCTGTCACCTGTGTCACCTGTGTGTCACCTGTGTGTCACCTGTGTGTCACCTGACTCACCCCCTGTGTCACCTTTGTGTCACCTGTCACCTGTGTGTCACCTGAGTCACCTGTCATCTATGTGTTACCTGTATTACCTCTATGTTACCTGTCCCCTGTGTGTCACCTGTGTCACCTGCAGCACACCTGGCGCTGCTACCTGTCCTGTGTCCCTGTCCCCTCCTGTCCCCTGATGTCCCCTCACTGTCCCTCCCCATCCCTGACTGTGTCCCCACTGTCCCCTCCTGTCCCCCAATGTCCCCTCCCTGTCCCCACCCTTGACCGTGTCCCCTCTGTCCCCTCTGTCCCCTCCCTGTCCCCCCTGACGGTGTCCCCTCCTGTCCCCTCATTGTCCCCTGTCCCTGTCCCCCCTGACGGTGTCCCCTCCTGTCCCCTCATTGTCCCCTGTCCCTGTCCCCCCTGACGGTGTCCCCTCCTGTCCCCTCATTGTCCCCTGTCCCTGTCCCCCCTGACGGTGTCCCCTCTGTCCCCTCTGTCCCTGTCCCCCCTGACGGTGTCCCCTGGTGTCCCCCCCAGGCCGAGGCGTCGCTGTTGTCACCGTTCGTGTCCCCTCTGGTCACCCCCTTCCGCCACATCCTGCTGGGCCGGGGGGGACACACCCTGCCCGCGCTGGTGGCCGAGCTGGGGACACTGGGGACACCGCAGGGGACACCGGGGACACCGCAGGGGACATCGGGGACACCGGAGACATCATTGAGGACAATGGGGACAACGGGGACATTGGGGACATTGGGGACATCAGCAGGCTCAAAGGGGACATTGGGGACAATGAGCACACCAGAGGGGACATTGGGGTCATTGGGGACAATGGGGACATCAGGGACAGTGGGGGCATTGGGGACAGTGGGGACACCAGAGGGGACAGTGGGGACATCCGGGTCATTGGGGACAATGGGGACAAAGAGGGTGACATTGGGGACATCAGTGGGCTCAGAGGGGACAGTGGGGACACCATTGAGGACATTGGGGACACCACTGGGGACATTGGGGACACTGGGGACATTGGGGACACGCAGGGACAGCCTCCGCCTGCGGGTGGCGCTGCTGGCCTGGACCCTGCGGGGCACGGCCGGGGCTCTGGGCGGGGACAGTGGGGACATTGGGGACATCGGGGACAGCTGGGGGGGCCTGGGGGACGGCGGCGACTGCGGGGACATCGGCGACATTGGGGACAGTGGGGACATTGGGGACACTCAGGGTGGCCTTGGGGACACTGGGGACACCCAGGGTGGCCTTGGGGACATTGGGGACATTGGGGACACCCGGGGTGGCCTTGGGGACACTGGGGACACCCAGGGTGGCCTTGGGGACACTGGGGACACCCGGGGTGGCCTTGGGGACATTGGGGACACCCGGGGTGGCCTTGGGGACATTGGGGACATTGGGGACAGCTGGGAGAGGGAGGACACGTGGGACTATGGGGACACCCGGGGGGGGGGTGGCCTTGGGGACACCAGAGGGGACCTTGGGGACAACAAAGGGGACATTGGGGACACTCGGGGCGGGGCTTGGTGACACTTTTGGGGCTCTGGGGACACTTTGGGGACACCTGGGGACACTTTGGGGACAAAGGGACAGAGGGGACCTGGTGGGTGGCCTTGGGGACACTTTGGGGTGGCCACGCCCCCTCATTTGCATCAGACGCGTTTATTGGCTGTGACACAGAATTGGGGACAATAAAAGCACCGAGGGGGCCACGCCCATTTCTGACCCCGCCCATCCGTGACCCCGCCCACTTATGACCACGCCCACATCGGCGCCGCCTGCTCGCGTTTGGCCACGCCCCCTTTTGGAAGAAGCCCAAAAATGCACCAAAATCGCCCGAATTTTTTCCCAAAAAAACTTCAACCAGCTGCTGCTGCCCCGCGGGGACTTTATTTGAGGGAATTTGGGGTTTTTTTGGGTTTTATTTTTTTGGAGGGTTTGGGGGCGGGGCCGTACAAACCGGGAAAGGGGCGGGGTCGTATCAAAAGGGGGCGTGTCCGGGGCGGGGTCAGAAGAAATCCACGTCCTCGGGGGCGTCCAGGTCCCGGTACTCCACAATGGCCCGGGGGTCGCCCCGCACCATCCTGGGGGCACAAAGGGGGGTCAGGACGGCACAAAACGGCCCAAAATTGGCCAAAAATTCACCCAAAAACAGCCCCAAAATTGTCCCAAAATCCATCCCCAAATGGCCAGAAATTGTCCCAAAATTCACCCCAAAACGGCCCCAAATCGTCCCAAAATTCACCCCAAAAAACATCTCAAAATCCCAAAATCCATCCCGAAATTCACCCCAAAAAATACCCAAAATTCATCCCAAAAACAGCCCCAAAATTGTCCCAAAATCCACCCCAAAATGGCCCAAAATTGTCCCAAAATTTACCCCTAAACCAGCCCAAAAATGGCTAAAAATTTACCCCAAATCCCAAAAAACCTCCCCCAAATTTTACCCCGAAATCCATCCCAAAATCCATCCCAAAAAAAATCCCAAAATCGACCCCAAAATACACCCCAAAATTCACTTCGAAATCCGAAAAACCACCCCAAAACCGTCCAAAAAAATTCCAAAATTTACCCCAAAACCTGCCCCTAAATTCACCCCAAAATCTAAAAAAAAAAACCAAAAACTGCCCCAAAATCATCCCAAAATTCATCCCCAGACCACCCCAAAAATGGCCCCAAAATTTACTCCAAAATCCCAAAAAAACACCCCAAAACTCACCCCAAAAAAACACCAAAAACATCCCAAAATTTACCCCAAAATCCATCCCAAAAACTGCCCCAAAACCCCCCAAAATCCACCCCAAAATTCACCCCGAAATTCCCACAGAGCCCAAACCCACCCCAAAATTCAACCCAAAAAAAGATCCCAAAATCCAGCCTGGGATCCCCATTTTTGGGGTCCCCCACCTCATTTTTGGGTCCTCAATCCCATTTTTTAAGGTTTTCCCCCCATTTTTGGTCTCCCCAGTCCCATTTTCAGGGTCCCCCACCCCATTTTTGGGCTCCCCAAACCCATTTTTGGGGTCTCCCATTCCATTTTTTAGGATTTTCTCCCCATTTTTGGTGTCCCCAATCCTAATTTTGAGCTCCCCAATCCCATTTTTGGGGTCCCAACCCCATTTTTGTGCTCCCCAATCCCATTTTCAGGGTCCCCAATCCCATTTTCAGGGTCCCCAATCCCATTTTTGGGGTCCCAGACCCCGTTTTTGGTCTCCCCAGTCCCATTTTCAGGGTCCCCCACCCCATTTTCAGGGTCCCCAATCCCATTTTTGGGCTCCCAGACCCCGTTTTTGGGGTCCCAACCCCCGTTTTGGGGGTCCCCCCTCACCTGCTGCGGGGTTTGTTCAGGTACCCGCCCCCGGCCCCGCCCTGACCCCGGAAGGAATCGTAACTGCCCCTCCCCCCGTAGGGCCCGGGGGGGTACGGGTGGGACCCTGTGGGGAATAAAGGGTTAAATCAGCCAAAAACAGCCAAAAATGTCCAAAAATACCCCAAAAACCACCCCCAAAACCCCCTGTAGGGCCCGGGGGGGTATGGGTGGGACCCTGCGGGAGAGAAAGGGTTAAAATGATCCAAAATCACCCCCAAAACATCCAAAATCACCCAAAAATCACCAAAAATCACCCCAAACCCCACCCACCACAGACACCCCCAGACCCCCCTCCGAGTTTCCCCCAATTCCTCCCAAATTTCCCCTCGAATTCTCCCAAATTTCTCCCAATCCCCTGCAAATCCCCCCAACCCCCCCCAAATTTCCCCCAAATGCCCCCCAAATTCCCCTAAATCCCCCCAATTCCTCCCAAATTTTCCTGTTATTTCTCCAAATGTCCCCAAACCCAAATTTTCCTGAAATTCCCCCCAAATTTCCCCCAAATTTACTCCCAAACCCTCCCAAACCACCCCAAATCCCCCCAAATTTCCCCCAAAAACCTTCAAATCCCCCCAAATCTCCCCCAAACCACCCAAATCCCCCCAATTTTTCCCCAAATCCCCCCAAATTTTGTTACCTCCGTATCCCAGCATGGGGGGCCGGGGGGTCCCGTAGGGCATCAACCCCTGGGGGGACTGGGGGGGGTACGGGAGACCCCCCGGGGACAGACCTGGGGACAAACAGGGGACAGAGAGGTCACCCAGGGGTCACAGGGTCACCCAGGGGTCATGGGGTCACCCAGGGGTCACCCAGGGGACTGGGGGGGATATGGGAGACCCCCAGGGACAGACCTGGGGGGACAATGAGGGGACAATGGGGTCACCCAGGGGTCACAGGGACACTGAGATGACACAGGGATGACACTGAGGTGACAATGAGGTGACAATGGTGACACTGACCAGCGTTGGGACCCCCGGCGGGACCCCCCTTGCCCCCCTCGGGCAGGGCAGGACCTTTGGGGTCACACTGGGGGTGACACTGGGGTGACACAGGTGACACACAGGTGACAATGGTGACACACAGGTGACACTGACCAGCGTTGGGACCCCCGGCGGGGCCCCCCTTGCCCCCCTCGGGCAGGGCAGGACCTTTGGGGTCACACTGGGGTTGACACTGGGGTGACACAGGTGACACACAGGTGACACAGGGATGACAATGAGGTGACAATAGTGACACTGACCAGCGTTGGGACCCCCGGCGGGACCCCCCTTGCCCCCCTCGGGCAGGGCGGGACGTTTGGGGTCCATCAGGAAGTTGTTGAAGAACAAAACCTCCTTGCGGACGGCGCCCATCTTGTCCCCGTGCTTGTTGAAGATGTGCTTGCGGACAAACTCGGGGCCCTGGGGGGACAATGGGGACAGTTGGGGACATTTAGGGACATCCATGGGGTCAGGGATATCCAGGGGTACCCCGGGGATTGGGGACATTGGGGACACTGGGGACACTGAGGTGACACTGAGGTCACTGTGCCCCATCTTGTCCCTGTGCTTGGGGACAAACTCGGGGTTTGTCCTGAGGGGACATTTGGGGACATTGACCCTCCATTGTCCTCCAGAGTGTCCCCAATGTCCCCAGGGTGTCCCCAGTGATCTCAATGACCCCAAGGATGTCCCCAGGGTGTCACCAGTGCCCCCAGGATGTCACCAATGACCCCAATAATGATCCCAGTGATGACCCCAATAATGATCCCAATTGTTTTAATGATGATGCCAAGTGTCCCCAAGTGTCCCCAATGATCCCGATGTCCCCAGGGTGTCCCCAAGTGTCCCCAAGCGTCCCCAATAATGATCCCAATGATCCCGATGACCCCGAGGATGTCCCCAGTGACCCCAGTGACCCTGACAATGTCCCCAAATGTCCCCAAACCTTGAACTTTTTCCCGCTGAGGGGACACAGCCACTTGTCCTTGCCCAGCTCCTGCCTGTCCCCAATGTCCCCAATGACCCCAATGACCCCAATGTCCCCAATAATGATCCCAATGATCCCGATGACCCCGAGGATGTCCCCAGTGACCCCAATGACCCTGACAATGTCCCCAAATGTCCCCAAACCTTGAACTTTTTCCCGCTGAGGGGACACAGCCACTTGTCCTTGCCCAGCTCCTGGGTGTTGGCGCTGACGAATTTCTCCAGCTCCTGCTCGGGGTCCTTGCGGCCGAGTCTCTGCGCCTCCTCCTCGGGGACAGAGCCCGGCCCGGCCAGGAGAGGGGACAGACGGGCCTCGAAGGTTCGCTGCCACTCCGACACTGGGGACACAGGGGACAGCAGGGTCATAAAAAATCAAAATCCCCAAAAAAATCCCGTTAAAAATGAAAAAAACCCCAAAAATCCCCGTAAAAATCCCATTAAAATGACAAAAACGGTGTAGAAACAGAGTAAAACGGGGTAAAAATAGAGTAAAATTGAGCAAAAACAGGATATTGGGGACAGAGGGGACACCAGAGTCACTGGGAGCATTGGGAGCCAAAAAATCCAAAAAAAACCCCCGTAAAAATCCCGTAAAAATCCCATAAAAATGACAAGAATGGAGTAAAAACAGGATGTTGGGGACACAGGGGACAGCAGGGTCATAAAAAATCAAAATCCCAAAAAAAATCCCGTTAAAAATGAAAAAAACCCAAAAAATCCCTGTAAAAATCCCATTAAAATGGCCAAAACGGGGTAAAAATGGGGTAAAATGGGGTAAAAATGGAGTTAAAAGGGGATATTGGGGACACTAGGGACAACAGGGTCACCACAGTCATTGGCAGTGGTGAAAAACCCCAAAAAACCCAATAAAAATCCCATAAAAATGACAAAAATGGGGTAAAAATGGGATATTGGGGACAATGGGGTTATTGGCAGTGGTCAAAAACTCCAAAAAAAACCCATAAAAATGACAAAAATGGGATAAAAATGGGATACTGGGGACAGAAGGGTCAGCAGGGTCACCACAGTCACTGGGAGTGGTCAAAAACCCAAAAAACCCCATAAAAATCCCATTAAAATGACAAAAATGGGGTAAAAATGGGGTTGAGGATTTTTTGGGGGCAGTTTTTGGGGTTTTTTGGAGCCATTTTTGGGGCGGTTTTTGGTGGTTTTGGGGCGGTTTGTGGGGCAGTTTTCAGGCTTATTTTTGGGTGATTTTGGTGCAGATTTTGGGGTTATTTTCGGGTGATTTTGGTGCAGATTTTGGGGTTATTTTCGGGTTATTTTGGGGGTGATTTTTTGGGGTTATTTTGTGGTTATTTTGGGGCGATTTTGGAGCGGATTTCGAGGCCGTTTTCGGGGCAGTTTTTAGGATTATTTTGGGGCGATTTTTGTGGGTTTTGTGGCTCACCTTCCCCGTGGGACACCCTGTTGGGTTTTGGGGTTATTTTAGGATTACTTTCATGTGGTTTTTGGGGTGGTTTTGGTGCAGTTTTTGAGGCAGTTTTTGGGGCTATTTAGGGACGGTTTTCAGGACAGTTTTCGATATTATTTCGGGGCAGTTTTTGGGGTAAATTTCAGCGTTTTTAGGTCTCACCTTCCCCGTGGGACACCCTGTTGGGGGGCAGCGGGCCCCGCACGTGGATGATCCCACACCTGTTGGGCATCTCGTCCTCGTTGGGGTATTCGGAGGTGTTGTAATAATCCACAGAGTGAACGATGCGCAGGTACAGCAGGAGCCTGTCCAGAACCTGGGGACAGTGGGGACATTGGGGACATTAATGGGGACATTGAGGGGACATTGGGGTACAGCAGGAGCCTGTCCAGAACCTGGGGACAGTGGGGACATTGGGGACATTGAGGGGACATTGAGGTCACTGGGGACATTGGGGTACAGCAGGAGCCTGTCCAGAACCTGGGGACAGTGGGGACAACAGGGACATTAATGGGGACATCAGGGACACTGGGGACATTGGGATCATGGGGGACACTGGGGACATTAATGGGGACATTGGGGACACTGAGGACAGCAGCAGCCGGTCCAGAACCTGGGGACAGTGGGGACATTTGGGGACATTGGGGACAGCAGAGGACATTGGGGACACTGGGGTCATTGGGGTCATCGGGGACACTGGGGACATTGAGGGGACATTGGGGTCACTGGGGACACTGAGGGGACATTGGGGACATTTGTGGGGACACTGGGGACACTGGGGACATTGAGGTCACCTTGGTGACACTCTGGTGACACCCAGGTATCACTCTGGTGACACTCTGGGGACACTCTGGTGACACTGGTGTCACTTTGGTGACACTGGTGACACTCTTGGTGACACTCTGGGGACACTTTGGTGACACACAGATGACACTGGTGACACTGGGGACACTCTGGTGACATTTTGGGGACACACAAGAGAGGGGATAGGGACACCCAGGGACAGTTTGGTGCCACCCAGGTGACACTCTGGGGACACACACAGAGGGGTCAGGAGTCAGGAGGGAACAAGGACACTCTGGGGACACCCAGGTGACACTTTGGGGACACTTTGGGGACCCACCTTGAGCAGCTTCTCGTCGCGCTCCACGGTGACCTCGGCGGGGTTGGTCTCGCGGGCCGTGTCCTCGGCGGGGGTGGCCTGTCCCTGTCCCTGTCCCTGCCCCTGTCCCTGTCCCTGCCCCAGCAGCTCCTCCTCCTCGGCGCTCACCTCCTCGATCAGGTAATCCGTGATGTGCCTGAGCACGGGGTTCTGCGCCTGGGGACAGTGGGGACATTGGGGACACATTGGGGACATTGGGGACACATTGGGGACATTGGGGACATCATTGGGGACACTGGGGACATTGGGGACAATGGGGACATCATTGGGGATGTGCCTCAGGACAGGGTTCTGGGCCTAGGGACAGTGTTGGGGACACTGGAGACATCATTGGGGACACTGGGGTCACTGGGGACATTGGGGGGACTTTGGGGGTCATTGGGGACATTGGGGTCTTTGGGGACACTGGGGGACATTGGGGACATCGAGGAAATTGAGGTCATCGGGGACACTGGGGACTTTGGGGACACCCTGTCCCCGCTGGTGACACTGTGGGGACACTGTGGGGACTCTGAGGACACTGAGGACACTGAGGACACTATGAGGACACCCCGGTGACACCGTGGGGACACTGTGGGGACGCTGGAGCCATTGAGGACACTGTGGGGACACTGTGAATCCCCTTTGGACCCCCTGGTGACACTGTGAGGACACTGTGGATCCCCTGTGGACATCATGGTGACACTGTGGGGACTCTGAGGACACTGTGAGGACTCCCTGGTGACACTGTGGGGACACTGTGGGGACACTGAGGACACTGGGGACATTGAGGACACTGTGAGGACCCCCTGGTGACACCCCTGTCCCCCCACACTCACCCCGGTCTCGGCGGGCGGCGGCTCCGGCTCCGTGGGCACGTCCCCTGTCCCGTCCCCGGCCGTGTCCTGCCCCGTGGCTGTCCCCGCTGTCCCCAGGGCCGTCCCCGGGGTCCCCGGGGGGCTCCAGAGCCGCGCCCGGGCGTCCAGGGCCTGCACCAGCCTGGCGGCCAGTTTGATGTCGTGTCTCACCACGGGCCGGTGCTGCGTCAGCCCCGACACGTTCCGGACACGGCGCGTCAGGTCCCGGTTCACCCCGGGGCTCAGCTCGCACTCGCGGAGCTGAAATGTAACAAAAACAGTTCAAAATTATACCTAAATCACATCTAAATACATCAGAGTTACAGCAAAATGCATCAGAATTGCATTAAAGTACAGCCCGGTTCAGGCTGAGGCTCAGCTCGCACTCACAGGGCTCGATAAGGATCCAAAATTATCCCAAAATTTTCCCAAAATTATCCCCAAATTATCTCAAAATTATTCTGAAATTATCCCAAAATCATCCCGAAATTTTCCCAAAATCATCCCCAAATTATCCAAAAATCATCCCAAAATTTTCCCAAAATTATCCCAAAAATAAGCCCAAAATAAGCCCAAAATAAACGCAAAACTATCCCCAAATTATCCTGAAATAACCCCAAAAAACCTCTGAAATAACCCCAAGATAACCTCAAAATAACCCCAAAATAACTCCAAAATAACCCCAAACTGACCCTGATGTTCTGGAGGCTCCAGCAAATCTCTTTGATGTTCACGCTGCGGTCAAAGGTCACCCAACCCCTCCTGAAAAACCTGAAAGAAGGGGAAAAAAAAATCACATTGTGAGCACCAAAAAAACCCCCAAAACACCAAAAATCTCCCCAAAATCCCCCCATTACCTCCTCTCGGGCTGCGGCTCCGACAGTGCCACGCGCATGAACCCGGGGTAGCGTTTGCACAGCTGGGGAGGGGGACAGGGGGGTTTATTGGGGGGTCCCAGGGGGCTCAGAGACCCCCAGACCCACCTCAGACACCCCCAGACCCCTCAATCACCCCCCAGAGTTTTTCAGCCTTTTTTCTCCCCTCAGAGTTTCCCGCCTTTTTTCCTCCCCTCAGAATTTCCCGCCTTTTTCCTCCCCCTCAGAATTTCCCGCCTTTTTTCTCCCCCTCAGAATTTCCCGCCTTTTTTCTCCCCCTCAGAATTTCCCGCCTTTTTTCTCTCCCTCAGAATTTCCCGCCTTTTTTCTCTCCCCTCAGAATTTCCCGCCTTTTTCCTCCCCCTCAGGTTTTCCCACCTTTTTTCTCCCCTCAGAATTTCCCGCCTTTTTTCTCCCCCCTCAGAATTTCCCGCCTTTTTTCTCCCCTCAGAATTTCCCGCCTTTTTTCTCCCCCCTCAGAATTTCCCGCCTTTTTTCTCCCCCCTCAGAATTTCCCACCTTTTTTCTCCCCTCAGAATTTCCCGCCTTTTTTCTCCCCTCAGAATTTCCCGCCTTTTTTCTCCCCTCACGTTTTCCCGCCTTTTTTCTCCCCTCAAGAGTTTCCCCTCAAATCTCCTCCCCAATCCCCCCCAAATCCCCCTCAAATCACCCCAAATCCCCCCCAGACCCCCCAGATCTCCCCCAAATCCCCCCGGATCCCCCCTCACCGCCACGATCTCGGCCTGGGAGATGTTGGGGGCGATGTTCCTCATGAACAGCGAGCAGGTCTTGTGGAGGGGTCTCGGTTTGGGTTCGGGGGGACCCCCCGGGACCCCCCCCTGGGCCCCCCCTGCGGCCCCTCCCCCCTCCTTGCCCTTCTGCGGGGGGGAGGGGGCGGTGGGGGGAGGGGTCCCGGCCCCGTCCTGGGCGTGGCCTTTGTCCTCCTTGGGCTCCTCTGGGGGGACAAAATGGGGAGGGGGCGTCAGAGGGGACAGCCGGGGACGGGGGAGAGACAAAAAACACCCACCCTGAGACCCCAAATACCCACAGGGACCCCAAACCCCACCCTAAGAGATCCCAAATCACTCCAGAGACCCCAAACCTGACCCCAGGAACCCCAAAAACCTCCCAGAGACCCCAAATCCCCACAGGGACCCCAAACCTGACCCCAGAGACCCCAAAAACCGCCCAGGAACCCCAAAAACCTCCCACAGACCCCAAACCACCCCCAAGTGACCCCAAACACCTCCCAGAGATCCAAAAAACCTCCTAGAGACCCCAAACTACCCCTAAGAGACCCCAAATCCCCACAGGGACCCCAAGCCTGTCCCCCCACTCACTGTCCCCGCTGCCACTGCCCCCTGTGTGTCCCCCCTGTCCCCTCACCGTCCTTGCTGGGGGCTCTCCGTGTCCCCCCCTCGCTGTCCCCGCTGTCACTGTCCCCGTCCTCGCTGTCCCGGCTGCGCTGACGCGGCCGCGCCTGCAGGGGGCGCAATGGGATGACGTCAGGGGGCGGGGCTTGGGTGCATGAGGGGCGTGGCCAGGGGAAAAAAGGGGTGGGGTTGAGTGGAGAGGGAATAATGAGAAAGGGGTGTGGTTTGGGGGAAGGGGAGGGGCTTAGAGGGTTTAATAAGGGTGGGAGGAGCCTATATGGAGGTTTAGGGGGTGTGGCTTGTGTAGGGGTTGGTGCTTTCCATTGGGAAGGGCTCCTGGGGAGGGGTGTGGCTTAGCAGAAAGGGGAGTGGTTTGTTAGAAGTGGGTGTGGCTGATACAAAAGGGGCGTGGCTTCACACACTGCTGTATCAGCAGTAGGGGTGGAGCTTTGTGGGGTGTGGCCAGTTGGGGGCGTGTACACTGACCTTGGCCCCGCCTTCCTTGTCGCCTTCCTCGGCCTTGGGTCCCTTGTCTGGCCCCTCCTCCTCCTCCTCCGGCCCCGCCCCCGCTGCAGGCTCCGCCCCTGGCTCCGCCCCCTCGGCCTGTGGGGAGAGGGGCGGGGTCAAAGGGGACCCCAATGGAACAAAGGGACCCCAAAAGAGCCCCAAAGAACCTCAAAACAGACCCCAAAACACACCCCAGGGGACAAAAGGGACCCCAGAACAGCCTCAGGGGGCCTCAAAAGAGACTTCGGGGACCTCAAAAGACACTCCAGGGTGACCCTAAAGAAGCCCCTGAGAATCAAAGCAACCTGGAAAAAAAAAATCCCCAGGGCACCCAAAAAAAAAATCTCCCAGGGGACCCAAAAAAAAAATATCCCACAGGGGGACCCAAAAAAATATCACCCAGGGCACCCAAAACAAAATCCCTCAGGGGGACCCAAAATGGACTCCAGGGAACCCCAAAATCCCCAGGTAACCCCAAAATCCCCCGACCTTGTTGCTGTCGTCGCCGTCGGGGCGCTCGGAGGGGCCTTTCCCGGGGGGCTCCGGCGGCCGCGGCTCCTCTTTTTTGGCTCCTTCGGCTTTTTCCGTCCTCTCCTCCTCCTCCTCCTGCTCCAGGATGCGCAGGTCGTTCTCCGTGCCCCCCTCCATCTTAATCACCGCTGGGGAAAACGGGGAGAAAGCGAGGAAAATTGGGTTAAAAACCGCCTTAAAAATGAGTTAAAACTGCCTAAAAATGAGTCAGGAATTCCTAAAAATAGAATTAGAAATTGAGAAGGAAGAGGGAGAAGAGAGAGATCCATACCCCTGTTACATCTTAATGGGAAAAAGAAACGAGAATTAGGGATAACCTTCAAAAAATTTGTAAAAAAAAGAATCTCAGAAATTGGTTTAAAAGGAGCCAAAAACCAGGGAACGACCACATGGAAACGGGTTAAAAATACCTGGAATTGGAATAAAGAGTTTCCACCTTTTTTTCTCCCCCTCAGAATTTCCCGCTTTTCTTTCTTCCCCTCAGGTTTTCCCGCCTTTTTTCTCCCCCTCAGAATTTCCCGCCTTTTTTCTCCCCTCAGAATTTCCCGCCTTTTTTCTCCCCTCAGAATTTCCCGCCTTTTTTCTCCCCTCAGAATTTCCTGCCTTTTTTCCTCCCCTCACAGTTTCTGTTCCCAAAAACTCTTCAAAATGGATTAAAAACATCCAAAAATAGGTTAAAAACCCAAAAAAATCGATTTTAAAACCCAAAAACAGGTCAGGAAACACAAAAATGGAGCCAAAACACCCCAAAAAACCCGCCAGAAACCCCAAAAACTGAATCTGAAACGTTTCTGGGGGGATCAAGAAGATTTTAAAGGAATTTTTCGGTGCATCAGGGAAGAACTTTTATGACTCCAAAAGCGTTTTGGGCGAGTTTTTGGAGCATTTTGGGGGTGTTTTTAGACGGGATTTTTGGAGCATTTTGGGGGCCTATTTTGGAGTGTTTTGGGGCGGTTTTGGGTGGGATTTTTGCACTGTTTTGAACATTTTTGGATGGGATTTTTGGAGCGTTTTGGGGGCATTTTTTGGACAGGATTTTTGGAGTGTTTTGGGGCGGTTTTGGATGGGATTTTTGCACTGCTTTGAGCATTTTTGGATGGGATTTTTGGAGTGGTTTTGGACAGGATTTTTGGAGCATTTTGGGGACTTTTTTGAGTGTTTTGGGGGTGTTTTTGGACGGGATTTTTGGAGGTTTTTTGGAGTGTTTTGGAGGTGCTTTTGAACGGGATTTTTGGACCATTTTGGGGGCGTTTTTGGACGGGATTTTTGGAGCATTCTGAGGGCATTTTTGGAGCGTTTTTAGGGCATTTTGGGACAGGATTTTTGGAGTGTTTTGGGGGTGTTTTTGGAGCATTTTGGGTTTTTTTTCAGATGGGATATTTGGAGTGCTTTAGGGGGTTTTTGGACAGGATTTTTGGAGCGTTTTGGAGGTGGTTTTGGATGGGATTTTTGGAGCACTTTGGGGGCGTTTTTGGGGTGTTTTTGGACAAGATTTGACTCAAGACGTGACTCTGTCACTCCAAGGAGCCACTCCGGCTTATTTCCACACCACCACCACCCACGAGCTCCCTCTGAAACCTCCAAAACTCCCATTTTAACGCACAAAACCACAATTTTTGGAGGCACCTGCGTCGAGGGTTTTGATGATCTGGGGCGCGCGGTCGATGTCCAGCAGCAGGTTGTCGAACCAGCCGTGCTCCCACAGGTAAAGGAAAACGCTGAGCCGGTTCCTGAGCGCGGCCTGAGCCTCCTGCTGCCTCTTCCCCGCCTCGTCCGGGTGGTATTTGGAACGAAACCTGAAAATTCGGGGTGAAAACGGAAAAAAAATGGTGGTTTTGGGGAGGTCTTGAGACTCTGCAGGGTTTTTTTTTTTTGGGGGAGGGAAGGGGGAGAATCCGGGTTGGAATTTTGGGGATTTATTTAGTGGGAAAAGGGGTTGGGGCGTCCCACGAATTATTTGGGTGTGGAGGGTTTTTTGGGGAGGGGAAGCATTGAATTTTTTGGGGATTGGGATTTTTAGGGGTGGAGAGGGGAAAAAATTGTGAAATTGAGGAGGGGGATTCCAGGTCTGGGGTGTTTGGGGAAAGGGAAAACCCCAAATTTATTGGGGAAACCCCGAATTTTTTGGGAATTGGGATATTTAAGGATGGGGAAAGTAAAAATCATTAAATTGACAAGAGGGACTCGGTCTGGGATTTTTTGGGAAAGGGGAAAACCCCAAATTTATTGGGGAAACCCCGAATTTTGAAATAATTGGGATGGAGAAATCCTCATTTTTTACAAGATCCCCCCTCAGTGTCTCCTGTTTAAATTTTGGGGGATTTCTGGGTGTTTTCAGGGTGTTTTTTCCGCATTTTTGGGGTGCCCCATATTGGGATTTTCACACAGATTTTTTGGGATGTTTTCAGGGTTTTTGGGGGGTTCTTGAGTTCTCAGGAACGTTTTGGGTCCAATTTTGGGGTTTTTCTTAAGGCTTGGGGTGATTTTTGGGCACATTTTCGAGTCCATTTTGATGCTTTTCTGAAAACATTTTTTGGGTGTTTTGAGATATTTTCAGAGATGTTTTAGGGACGTTTTTAGGGACATTTTTCACTTTTTTGGGGGCATTTTTGGACATCCACCCAAGGTGGGTTTGTGGCCATTTTTAGGCATTTTAAGGTCAATTTTAGGGCGGTTTTTCCACCGTTTTCAGTATTTTTGGACCATTTCGGGGGCGTTTTTGGATGGGATTTTTGAAGCATTTTAGGGGCATTTTTGGATGGGATTTTTGGAGCATTTTTGGAGCGTTTTGGCGGCGTTTTTAGACGGGATTTTTGGACCGTTTTGAGGCCGTTTTTGGAGCATTTTGGGGGCGTTTTTGGATGGGATTTTTGGAGCATTTTTGGGGCGTTTTTGGAGCATTTCGGGGGCGTTTTTTGGACGGGATTTTTGAAGGATTTTGGGGTGTTTTGGGAGTGTTTTGAAGGTATTTTTGGACAGGATTTTCAGAGCGTTTTGGGGGCATTTTTGGATGAGATTTTTGGAGTAGTTTGGGGAAGTTTTTAAATGGGATTTTTAGAGTGTTTCGGGGGTGTTTTTGGAGCGTTCTGGGGGCATTTTTGGACGGGATTTTTTGCAGCATTTTTGGGGCGTTTTTGGAGTATTTGGGGGGCGTTTTTGGACTGGATTTTTGGACCATTTTGGGGCGTTTTTGGAGCATTTTGGGGCTGTTTTCGGACGGGATTTTTGGTGGGTTCTGGGCCATTTCAAGGGTATTTCCTGGGCAGTTTTAGAGTGAATTCCTGAAGTATTTTGGGGCATTTCAGGGCACTTTTGGGGGGTTCTGTGAGGTGTCCCAGGTGTCCCGTGGGGGGCGGGGGCTCATACCTACACTCGCCGCGAGCGTCGCCGTCCGCCGGGCCCCGAAAACTGCGGCGTTTTTACCAAAAACCCCCGGCCGCTTTTTTTTGTTTTTCATTTTTTTGCCTTTTTTTTTGGCATTAAAAAAAAAACCCCTCCCGCCAAAACAAAAAATAAAACAACAAAGGTCCCTGGCTGCGTCCTGCACTTTGACCTCGCCGCATTGTGCGCGGCCCCGCCCTCTCTGCCTGACCCCGCCCGGCGGCTCCGCGGCTCCCGAGGGCGCTGGGAGAGAAGGGAAGCGTTAAAATTTCGGGGAATTTACCCCCAAAAATACACCCCAAATCCACCCCAGACCCAGCCAAGAGTGCTGGGACAAGAGTGTGAAATTTGGGGAAATTCCCCCCCAAAAAATCCACCCCAAATCCATCCCAAACCCGGCTCCCAGAGGGCGCTGGGAGAGAAGGGAAGTGTCAAAATTTCGGGGAATTTACCCCCAAAATACACCCCAAACCAACCCAAATCCAGACCCGAGAGCGCTGGAATAGAAGGGTTAAATTTGGGGAAATTTCCCCCTCCCCAAAAAAAATCCACCCCAAACCGGCCCCTGAGAGCAATGGGAGAGAATAAAAACATTAAATTTGGGGAAATTTCCCCAAAAAAATCCACCCCAAATCCACCCCAAACCCAGCCAAGGGTGCTGGGACAAGAATGTGAAATTTGGGGAATTTACCCCCCAAAAAAATCCACCCCAAATCCACCCCAAACCCAGCCAAAGTTGATGGCAAAGAACGGGAACATTAAATTTGGAGAATTTACCCCAAAAATTCCACCCCAAATCCAGCTAAAGGTGATGGGGGAGAATAGAAATGTGAAATTTGGGGAATTTACCCCAAAAAATCCACCCCAAATCCAACTGAAAGTGATGGGGGAGAATAGAAATGTGAAATTTGGGGAAATTCCCCCATTTTTTGGGAAGTCCCATTTTTTTTCTGGCAAATCCACAATTTTTGGGGGGAAAAACATGAAAATTTTTTGGGGGGGAAATGCCCAGTTTTTTTGGGAAATACCCAATTATTTTTTTTTTTTTTTAATCCCCTGGAAAATACTCCCTTTTTTTTAGGAATATCCCATTGTTTTGGGAAATACCCCATTTTTCTCGGGAAATACGCCATTTTTTGGGAATATCCCATTTAACTGGGAATACCTAATTATTTTCTGGGAAATAAACCATTTTGGGGGGGGGGATCTGCCCTCCTTTTTTTTCCTTTTTTTTTTTCTTTCTTTTTTTTTTTCCTTTTTTTTTTTTTTTCTTTCTTTTTTTTTTTTCTTTTTTTTTTCTTTTTTTTTTTTTTTTTTTTTTTCAGTAATATCAATTTTTTTTTGAGAACCCACCCGTTTTTTGGAGGGTCCCTCATCCCATTTTAAAGTCCCTTGAAGAATTTTTGGGTCCCCTGAAGGATTTTTGAGGTTCTCCCATCACATTTTAGGTTCTCCCCATCACCTTTAGAGTCCCCCCATCACATTTTCACCCGCCCCCAGCACATTTTAAGGCACCAAATGCACGTTTTTGGATCCCCTGACGCATTTTTGGACCCCCAAAGGACATTTTCGTGGCCCCCCAGACGTACCACTCCTCGTCCTTGTGCGCCAGGAAGAATTCCTGCAGCTGCTGCCGCCGGAAGTCCAGCTTGTAGTCGTTGTAGCGCTTGACGGCCTCGGTCTCGTCCACGGCGTCGTCCAGGGACAGCAGGAACTCCTTGAAGCTCTTCATGACGGGCGGGGCCGCCCCCAGCTCCACCTCGGCGATGGTGCCCAGCCTGGGGAGGGGGGTTTGCACAGGTTTGGGGGGGGTTTGGGATCGATATCGGGGGGTTTGGGGTCAGTATCAGGGGGTTTGGGGTCATTATTGGGGGGTTTGGAGGAGATATGGGGGGATATCGGGGGGTTTGGGGGAGATATCACAGATTTGGGGTCACTGTTGGGGGGTTTGGAGTGGATATTGGGAGTTTTGGGGGGGATATTGCAGATTTGGGGACACTATCGGGGGGTGTGGGGGGGATATTTGGGGTTGAAGCTCTTCATGACGGGCGGGGCCGCCCCCAGCTCCACCTCGGCGATGGTGCCCAGCCTGGGGAGGGGGGTTTTCACACGTTTGGGGGGGTTTGGGATCAATATTGGGGGGTTTGGGGTCGTTATTGAGGGGTTTGGGGTCACTATTGGGGGATATTGGGGGATATCAGGGGATTGGGGATCAGTATCAGGGGGTCTGGGGTCACTATTGAGGGGTTTGGGGTGGATATTGAGGGGTTTGGGGTCATCATTGGGGGCTTTGGGGTCACTATTCAGGGATATTGAGGGGTTTGGGGTCACTATTGGGGGTTTGGGGTCATTACTGGGGGGTTTGGGGTCACTATTGGGGGTTTGGGGTCATTATTGGGGGGTTTGGGGTCACTATTGGGGGTTTGGGGTCATTATTGGGGGGTTTGGGGTCACTGTCAGAGGATATTGGGGGGTTTGGGGTCACTATCGGGGGGCTTGGGGTCACTATCGGGGGATATCAAGGGGTTTGGGATTGATATTGATGGGATTGGGGAGGTTTGGGGTCAGTATCAGGAGCTTTGGGGTCACTGTCGGGGGGTTTGGGGTTGGTATTGGGGGATATCAGGGGGTTTCAGGTCATTATCGGGGGGCTTGGGGTCATTATCGGGGGGCTTGGGGTCAATATCGGGGGATATCAAGGGGTTTGGGATTGATATTGATGGGACTGGGGAGGTTTGGGGTCAGTATCAGGAGCTTTGGGGTCACTATCGGGGGGCTTGGGGTCAATATCGGGGGCTTTGGGGTCAATATTGGGGGGTATTGGGAGGTTTGGGATTGATATTGAGGGTGTGGGGTCACTATCAGGGGCTTTGGGGGGATATTGAGGGGTTTGGGGTCGGTATTGCGGGGTTTGGAGTCACTATTGGGGGGTTTGGAGTGGATATTGGGAATTTTGGGGGGGATATTGCAGATTTGGGGTCACTGTTGGGGGGGTTTGGTGTCATTACTGAGGGGTTTGGGATCACTATTGGGGGATATTGGAGGGTTTGGGATTGATATCGATGGGTTTGGGGTCACTATGGGGGGGTCTGGGGTCGTTATCAGGGGTCTGGGGTCACTATTGGGGGTCTGGGGTCACTATTGGGGGATATTGGGGGGTTTAAGATCAGTATTGGGGGCTTTGGGAGGGATATTGGGGGGTTTGGGGTCACTATTGGGGGTTTGGGGTCACTATAGGTTAATTTTGGGGGTTTTTGGGGGGATTTTGGGGTTGTTTTGGGGAATTTTGGGGTTTTTTGGGGGGATTTGGGGGTTATTTTGGGGAATTTTGGGGTTTTTAAATGGGAATTTTGGGGTTATTTGAGGGTTTCAGGGGCTCAGGAAGCTCAGGGAGGTTTGGATTTTTCCGGGGGGTTTTTGGGGGTCCCGAGTGTGATTTCAGGGTCAGATTTCGGGTTTTGGGACTCACCTGGCCTGGATGGGCAGCACCTGGTACCCAATCCCACAGAACTTTGGGGTTTTTTATGGGATTTTGGGGCGGATTTTGGGATTTTTGGTGTTTATGAAGCTCAGAAAAATTCGGGATTTTTCCGGGGGGTTTTTGGGGGTCCCGAGTGCGATTTTGGGGTCAGATTTGGGGGTTTTGGCTCACCTGGCCTGGATGGGCAGCAGCTGGTGCTGCAGCAGTTGATGCTCCATCCCGGGGGGGCCCCAGGGGCCCTGGGGGGGGCCGTAGGTGGGGCCGGCCCCGCCCCCCCCGTAGGGCAGATCGTACCCCCCGTGGTAGGGGTCACTGCCGTGGTCATCCCTGGGGTTAAAGGTCAAACAAGGGTCAGTCAGGGGTCAGGGGTCACTGCCGTGGTCATCCCTGGGGGTCAGAGGGCAGAGAGAGGGTCAGTGAGGGGTCACAGAGGGTCAGGGGTCACTGCCGTGGTCATCCCTGGGGTTAAAGGTCAAACAAGGGTCAGTGAGGGGTCAGGGGTCACTGCCGTGGTCATCCCTGCGGTCAAACAGGGGTTAAAGGTCACATAATGCTCAGTCAGGGGTCACTGAGGGGTCAGGGGTCACTGTCATGGTCATCCCTGGGGGTCACAGAGGGGTTAAAGGGTCAGTGAGGGTTCACAGAGGGTCAGGGGTCACAGCCCTGGTCATCCCTGGGGTCAGAGGTCACAGGGGGTGAATCCAGGGGGATTTGGGGTTGGCTTTGGGGGTGGATTTTGGGGCAATTTGGGGGATTTTTGGGATGGACTTTGGGGTGAATCCAGGGGATTTTGGGGCAGGTTTCGGGGCAGATTTTTGGGCAGGTTCTGGGATGGAC
Source organism: Zosterops lateralis (assembly GCF_965231275.1). Classification (NCBI taxonomy): domain Eukaryota; kingdom Metazoa; phylum Chordata; class Aves; order Passeriformes; family Zosteropidae; genus Zosterops; species Zosterops lateralis. The sequence goes on from NC_139794.1 coordinate 192,497, forward strand.
TTTTGGATGGATTTTGAGGTGGATTTGGGAGGTTTTGGGGTCAGTTTTGGGGCAGATTTTGGGGCAGATTTGGGGTATTTTGGGATGAATCTTGGGGTGAATCTGGGGGATTTTTGGGATGGATTAAAGGACAGATTTGGGGGTATTTTGGGGTCAGTTTTGGGGCAGATTTGGAAGATTTTTGGGACAGAGTCGGGGCAGATTTTGGGATATTTTGGGGCAGATTCTGGGCTGAATTTGGGGCAGTTTTGGGGGTCTCTCACCAGTCCCTGCGCAGCCGTTTCTGGGGGGGGCTCAGCTCGTGCCGGGGAGGGGAAAACCTCTCGCGACGGGTCCGGTCGTAATCGCGATAGTCGCGACTGCGGCGCTCCCGGCCCCGCTCCCAGTCCCTGTGAGGGGTAAACTGGGTTAAACTGGGTTAAACTGGGATTAACTGGGACTGAGGGACTCCCCCAGTGTCCCCTGGTGGTGCCTGGACTGGGATAAACTGGGACAAACTGGGACAAACTGGGATAAACTGGGGTTAACTGGGATTAACTGGGAACAGGGACCCTCCCCAGTGTGGGGAAATTGGGATAAACTGGGATAAACTGGTCCAAACTGGTCCCCAGTGCCTCCTCCCAGTGCCTGAACTGGCCCAAACTGGAAATGAGGGACCCTCATGGTGCCTGAACTGGGATAAACTGGGGTAAACTGGTCCAAACTGGGAATGAGAGCCTGAACTGGGATAAACTGGGAACAGGAGCCCCTCCCAGCCCCTGAACTGGGATAAACTGGAAATAAGAAAATTGGGATAAACTGGGCCCCAGTGCCTCCCCCAGCCCCCAAACTGGTCCAAACTGGGAACGAGGAAACTCCCCCAGCCCCTGAACTCAGCCAAACTGGGATAAACCGGTCCAAACTGGGAATGGGAGCCCCCAAACCGGTCCAGACTGGTCCGGACTGGTCCCCAGTGCCTCCCCCAGCCCCCAAACTGGGCCAAACTGGTCCAGACTGGTCCGCACCGGTCGCTCCAGTCGTCCCTCCTCCTGTCCTCCCTCTCCCGGGACCGATCGTAGTCGCTCCTTTCCCGCCGGAACTTGTCCCTGCGCCGCCGGTCGTACTCGTCGTCGCTGTCACCCATCTGGGGGGCAAAAATACCGAATTTGGGACCCCCAGACTGCCCTGGGACCCCCCAGAACTGACCCTGAACGCACAGGGACCCCCAGAACTGACCCCGACCCACCCAGACCCAAAAATCGCCCCAAACGTGGCTCTGGGATGCCCCAAAATCCTGAATTTCGGATCCCCCTGACCATCCAAGACCCCCAAAACTGACCCTGAACCCCCAGAACTGACCCCACCACACCAGAACCCCCCAAATCCCAAATTTGGGACCCCTCTAGAATCTCCAATCTGACCCTGGACCCCCAGAACTGGCCCTGACCCACTGAGACCCCCCAGATCCCGAATTTGGGACACTCAGACCCCCCTGAGACCCCCTAAACTGACCCTGGACCCCCAAAACTGACCTCACCACACAGAGACCCCCCCAGACCCCCCAGATCTGACCCTGACCCACCGGGACCCCCCAGATCACGAATTTGGGATCCCCCCGACCCCCCTGGGACCCCCCAAATCCAATTTTGGGACCCCCAGACTCACTCGGCACCCTCAGGACCCCCAAAAATGCCAAATTTGGGACCCCTAAACCATCCCAAAGACACCCCCAGACCCCCGGGACCCTCCAAGATCCAAATTTGGGACCCCCAAACCCCCTCCGGACCCCCCCAGACCCCCATCCCATGATCCTTTGCGTCCCCTCAGGCCTCCCCCAGACCCCCCCAAACCCCCCAATCCCGTCATCCCTTGCGGCCTCCCTCACACCCCCATCCCCCCCCGGACCCCCGGGATCCCCTATGACGTCACCCCTCCCCGGAGTGACGTCACAGGCGGGGTTTCCCCCCCTCCCCCGGACCTTCCCGCGCGCCGTTCCCGGCCCCGCGCGCCGCTCGGGCCCCGCTCGCTTCCGGTCCGCGCCGGCCGGAACTGACGACACAAGGGAATTAAAAAATGGCGGCGGCCGCTCTGGCCGCGCGGGAGGACCGAGACGCTTCTCTACTGCTCCGACCCGCCGCGGAGAGGGGGAAAAGGGGGTTTTACCCGCGGTTCCTCCGGTGGAAACGGGGCCGAGGAAGGGGCGGGGCAGAGCGGCGGGAGGAGCTGAGGGAGAGGCCCCGGAGGTCCCGGAGCGGCGCCGGGGTCGCTCTGGCCGAGCGCGGGCTCCTCTCTATGGCCGCGGCTTTCAGCCCCGACTGCGCCTGCGCGGCCGCCTCTGCCGCGTTCCCATTGGCCGTCGCTCCCGCGCGCGCGAAGAGGCCCCGCCCCTTTTCTTTCCTTTCTCCGCCGCCATTTTCCCTCCCCGCGCGCGTCACGTGATGAAGGGCGCGGCCGCCATTTCGTCGCGGTGGGGTCCGCGCATGCGCAAAACGGTTCTTGAAGCCACCATGGGCGCCGCCATCTTGACAGTAACATCCCAGGAACTCCCAGTAACAGCCCAATAACAGCCCAGTGCTCCCAGTAACTCCCAGTGCCCTCCCAATAACTCCCAGTGCTCCCAGTAACCTCCAACTGGTCTGGACTGGTCCGTACTGGGTTATACTGGTTTATACTGGTCTGTACTGATCTGTACTGGTTTATACTGGTCTATACTGGTTTATACTGGTCTATACTGGTCTCATACTGGTCTGGGCTGGTTTATACTGGTCTGGACTGATCTTGACTGGTTTTTACTGGTCTGGACTGGTTTTTACTGGTCTGTACTTGTCTGTACTGGTCCACACTGGTCTGTACTGGTCTGTACTGGTGTGTACTGGTTTATACCGGCCTGTACTGGTTTATACTGGTTTATACTGGTCCCCACCCCTCGGTTATTCCAGTAATTCCACCCTCAGGCTCCTCCCAGTAACTCCCAGTAACTCCCAGTCCCTCCCAGTCCCCCCCAAATCCCCCCTAAACCCCCCCAGTGACCCCCAGTGACCCCAGTTTTCCTCCCAGTCCCTCCCAGTTCCTCCCAGTCCCTCCCAGTCCCATTTTAGCCCCCCCAGTTCCCCCTAGTCATTCCCAATTGCTCCCAGTCCCTCCCAGTCCCCCCCAAACCCCTCCCCAATAACCCCAGCGACCCCAATTTCCTCTCTCAGTCCCCTCCCAGTTCCCTTCCAGTGTTGCCAGTGACCCCAATTTCCCATCCCGGTCCCTCCCAGTTGCTCCCAGTTCCCTCCCAGTCCCATTTTAGGCCCCCAGTTCCCTCCCAGTCTTCCCAATCCCCCCCAGTCCCCCCCAAATCCCCCAAATCCCCTCCCAGTCCCTCCCAGTCCCATTTTAGGCCCCCCAATTCCCCCCCAGTCATTTCCAGTTCCCTCCCAGTTCCCTTCCAGTGACCCCCAGTTTCCTCCCAGTGGCTCCCAGTCCCATTTTAGCCCCCCAAATCCCCCCCAATCTCCCCCAGTCCCTCCCAGTCTCCTCCCAGTCTGTCCCAGTCCCATTTTAGTCCCTCCAATCCCCCCCCAATCTCCCCCAGTCCCTCCCAGTTGTTCCCAGTTCAGTCCAGTCCCTCCCAATTCCCTCCCAGTCCCATTTTAGGCCCCCCAAATCCCCTCCCAGTCCCCCCCAGTCCCCCCCAGTGCCCCCCAGTGCCCCCAAATCCCCTCCCAGTCCCCCCCAGTGCCCCCCAGTGCCCCCAGTTTCCCCTCCCAGCCCCTCCCAGTTCCTCCCAGTCCCTCCCAGTCGCTCCCAGTTCCTCCCGGGAAGTTCCAAACAAAAAGCGCCTTTTCCTGCCCCTCCCCTCCCCCCCCCGAGACCCCCCCCCCGGACCCCCCCGCGGCTCCGGCGGCCAAACGGCCCCAAAAATCCGCTTTGAGACCCCAAAAACGGCTTTGGGACCCCAAAAACGGCTCTGGGACCCCAAAAATTGACATTGGGACCCCCAAAATCGACTCCAGGACCCCAAAAAACGGCTCCAGGATCCTAAAAAAGGCTTTGAGACCCCCAAAAACGGCTCCAGGACCCCCAAAAACGGCTCTGGGACCCCAAAAATCCGCTCTGGGACCCCAAAAAATGGATCCAGGACTCCAAAAATTGACACCGGGACCCTAAAAAAGGCATCGGGACCCCCAAAATCGACTCCGGGACCCCCAGAAATGGATCCAGGACCCCAAAAAATGGATTCAAGACCCTAAAAAATGGATCCAGGACCCTGAAAAAGGCATCGGGACCCCCAAAATCGGCATCAGGACCCCAAAAAACGGAGAGTTTTGGGGGGTTTTTTTGGATTTTGGGGGTTTTTTTGGGTTTTGGGGGGATTTTTTGGGATTTTTTGGGGGTTTTTTGAGGGATTTTTTAGGGATTTTTGGGGTTTTTTGAGGGATTTTTGGGGGGATTTTTGGGGGGATTTTTGGGGATTTTTTAGGGATTTTTGGGGGTTTTTAGGGATTTTTTTGAGGGATTTTTTTCGGTTTTTTTAGGGATTTTTGAGAGTTTTTTGGGGTGGTTTTTAGGGGGTTTTTAGGGGTTTTTTGGGGGGGTTTTTTGGGGTTTTTTTGGGGGATTTTTGGGGATTTTTGGGGATTTTTTGGGGATTTTTTTTGGGATTTTTTGGGGTTTTTAGGGATTTTTTTGAGGTTTTTTTTTTAGGGATTTTGGGGGTTTTTGGGGGGGATTTTTTGAGGATTTTTTTTGGGTTTTTTAGGTTTTTTTGCGGGATTCTTGGGGGTTTTTGAGTTTTGTTTTTTTTTTTTTTTTTTTTTTAGGGATTTTTGGGAGATTTTTTAGGGTTTTTGGGGGGATTTTTTTGGGGGGGGGGGCGGGGTTGGGACCCTCTAGAATTTTTTTGGATCCTCCAGGTTTTTTTTTTGGGGAATTTCTGGGATTTTTTGGGGGGAAATTTTGCGATTTTTTGGGGGAAATTTTTTGGATTTTTGGGTGAATTTTTGGGATATTCTTTGGGACCCTCCAGGACTTTTTTGGGAGAAATTTTTGGATTTTTTTTTTTGGTGAATTTTTTGGATATTTTGGCCCCCCCGGCCATGGGGTCTCTGTGGATTTTGTGGCTCTGGGTCCCCCTGGGGCTGGCGGAGGAGGGTGAGTGAAATTCGGGGGTTTGGGGGTAAAATTTGGGGGTTTTGGGGTAAAATTTGGGGGTTTTGGGAACAGATTTTGGATCCCGGGGTGGATTTGGGGGTTTTTGGGGTGGATTTTGGAGTTTCTGGGATGAATTTTGGGGATTTTGAGTTGGATTTTGGGGGGTTTGGGGTGAATTTTGTGGTTTTGGGGTGGATTTTAAGTTTTTGGTGGGCGGATTTTGGGTAAATTTTGGGGGTTTTGGGGTGAATTTTGTGTTTTTGATGGACAGAATTTGGGTTTTTGGGGTGGATTTTGTGGTTTTGGGGTAAATTTTGGGGTTTTGGTGGGGAATTTTGGGGGTCCTGGGGTGGATTTTGTGGTTTTGGGGCGGATTTGGGGTTTTTTGGGGTAAATTTTGGGGTTTTGGGGTAAATTTTGGGGTTTTTGGGGCTAATTTTGTGGTTTTGGGGTGAATTTTTGGGGTTTTGGGGTGGATTTTGGGGTCCCAGGGTGGATTTTGTGGTTTTGGGGTGAATTTTGGGTTTTTTGGGGTGGATTTTGGGGTCCCTGACCCCCCCCCCGCCCCCCCAGAGACGCTGCTGGACACGCGGCTGGAGACGAGTGACCTGCACTGGACAGTGCACCCCGCGGGGGAGGGGCAGGTGGGACACCCCCTGATGTCCCCAAATGTCCCCAATGTCCCAAATGTCCCCTCAATGACCCCAATGACCCCATTAACCCCATTGACCCCATTGACCCCATTGACCCCAGTGACCTCAATGTCCCCCCAATGTTCCCATTGATCCCAATGACCCCAAATGTCCCCATTGACCCCAAATGTCCCCAAATGTCCCCCAATGTCCCAATGACCCCAATGACCCCCCAATGACCCTGTGACCCCAATGTCCCCATTGTCCCCAATGACCCCATTGTCCCCAAATGTCCCCTCAGTGTCCCCAATGTCCCCCAATGTCCCCAATGTCCCAATTGACCCCAATGTCCCCAAATGACCCCATTGACCCCAATGTCCCCAAATGACCCCATTGACCCCAATGACCCCCCAATGTCCCCGCTGTCCCCTCTGTCCCGCAGTGGGAGGAGCTCAGCGCGCTGGACCCGGAAGTGGGCGGGGCCATTCGCACCTTTCAGGTTTGCTCGGGGCGTGGCCAGGGACGAAGCCCCGCCCAGAAAAACCAAAACCCCGCCCAGAATGGCCAAAACCCCGCCCAGAACAGCTGGAGCCCCGCCCAGAACAGCTGGAGCCCCGCCCAGAACAGCTGGCTCAGGTCCCGCTGGGTCCCCCGAGGTGACGCCACCACCGTGATGGCCGAGCTGCGCTTCACCGTCATGGCCTGTGACAGCCTGGGGACAGCGGGGACGGCCAGGAGGACACGGGGGACATCAGGGACAGCGGGGACATTGGGGACAGCGGGGACACCGAGGAGGACACGGGGGACATCAGGGACAGCGGGGACATTGGGGACACTGGGGACAGCGGGGACATTAGGGACATCAGGGACATCGGGGACATCAGGGACATTGGGGACACCAGGGACAGCGAGGAGGACACGGGGGACACGGGAGACATTGGGGACATCGGGGACATTGGGGACACTGGGGACATTGGGGACATTGGGGACATTGGGGACATCGGGGACATTTGGGTCAATGGGGTCAATGGGGACATCAGGGACATTGGGGACAGTGAGGAGGACACAGGGGACAAGGGGGACACAGGACAGTGACAGGCTACCCAGGACACAGGACACACCTGGGGACACACCTGGGGACACACCTGGGGACACACCTGGACGCGCCCCTGGGCATCACGCCAACAACCTTCATCTCCATGGCAACGACCTTGACAACCACGAGGATCTCCATGGCAACGACCCTGAAGACCCTGATCTCCATGACGATGACCTTGAGGACCCCAAAACCCACCGAAACCACCCCAAACCCCTCGATTTCCGTGACGAGGACCCTGAGGACCTCAATCTCCATGACGACAACCCCGACGACACCAAAACCCACCGAAACCAGCCCAAACCCTTTGATCTCCATGACGATGACCCCGAAGACCCTGATCTCCATAACGATGACCTCGAGGACTCCAAAACCCACCGAAACGACCCCAAACCCCTCAATCTCTACACCAACCACTCCAAACCCTTCAACCTCCACGGCGACGATCTCGACGACCTCAATCTCCACGACAACGACCCTGAAGACCCCGATTTCCACGGAAACGACCCCGAGGAGCCCAAAACCCCCCAAAACCACCCCAAAACCCCCCGAACCCGCCCCCGGCCCCGCCGCAGCCCCCCGGCCCCACCCCGGCCCTGCAAGGAGACTTTCTCGGTGTTCTACCACGAGTCGGACGCCGACACGGCCACGGCCACGCACCCGCCCTGGATGGAGAACCCCTACGTCAAGGTGGACACGGTGGCGGCCGAGCACCTGGCCCGGCCCGGCCACGCCCACCCGGGCGCGGTCAACCTCAAGGTGTTGAGGTTGGGCCCCCTGAGCCGCGCCGGGTTCTACGTGGCCTTCCAGGACCTGGGGGCCTGCATGGCCTTGCTGTCCGTGCGGTTGTTTTATCGTCGATGCCCGGCGGTCACCTCGCGCCTGGCCGAGTTCCCGGCCACCGTCCCGGCCGAGCTGGTGGCCGCGGTGGGCGGACGGTGCGTGGCCGGAGCGGTGCCGGCGGGGCAGGGCGGGCCGGTGATGTACTGCAGGGAGGACGGGCGCTGGGCGCGGCCCGCGGCGCTGGGCTGCGTGTGCGCAGCGGGGATGGAGAGCGACGACGACCAGACGCGCTGTCGACGTGAGTTGGAATTGGATTTTTAGGGGGTTTTGGGGGCTTTTTTGGGGTTGCTTGGGATTTGGGGATTTTTTTTGGATTTTTTTCAGTGGTTTTTGGGTGGTTTTTGGGTGGGTTTGGGGTGTTTTTGGTGTGAGACAGGTGGGGATGGAGCCGGAGGAGGAGACGGGGTGTTGACATGAGTTGGAATTTTTTGGGGGGTTTTTTTTGGGGAATTTTGAGGATTTTTTTGGGGGATTTTTTGGGGGGATTTTTTGAGGGTTTTTTTTGGGGGGTTTTTTTGGGGGGTTTTTTTGGTGTTTCTTGGTGTTTTTTCGGGGATGTATTTGTGATTTTTTTAAGGTTTTTTTGGGATTTTTGGGGATGTTTTTGTGATTTTTTTTAGGGTTTTTTGGGATTTTTGTGGGAATTTTTGGGGATTTTTTGGGGGATTTTTTGGGGATTTTTTTGGTTTTTTGGAGGAATTTTTTTGGTGATTTTTCAGTAATTTTTTGGGGATTTTTCAATATTTTTTGGGTGGTTTTTTAGGTTTTTTGGGGGGATTTTTTTGGTATTTTTAGTGGTTTTTTTTTTTTTTGATTTTGGGATATTTTTGGGAGGATTTTTTGGGTGATTTTAGGTGGGTTTTGGTGGGTTTGGGGTGTGGGACAGGCGCTGGGTGCGGCCGGCGGCGGGGATGGAGAGCGACAACGAGGAGACAAGGTGTCGACGTGAGTTGGATTTTTTTTTTTTTAATTTGGGGGATTTTTGGGGAATTTTTGGGAAATATTTTTGTGTGATTTTTTTTAGGGATTTTTCATAGATTTTTTTGGAATTTTTTGGGGATTATTTCAGGGTTTTTTGGGGGATTTTTTTTTGGGATTTTTTTTTGGTGGTTTTTTGGTGTTTTTTTTAGTGGGTTTTTTTTGGATTTTTTAGGGATTTTTGGGGGATTTTTTGCGGGATTTTTTCAGTGATTTTTTTGGAATTTTTTTCGGATTTTTTGGGGGTTTTTTTGGTGGGTTTTTTTTGATTTTTTTTTAGAATTTTTTGGGTGGTTTTTAGGGATTTTTTGGGATTTTTGGGGGGATTTTTTTCGGATTTTTGGGGGGTTTTTTGGTGATTTTTATAGGGATTTTAGGGGGATTTTTTGGGGGGATTTTTTGGGTGGGTTTTGGTGGGTTTGGGGTGGGGACGGGCGCTGGGCTGCGTGTGCGGAGCGGGGATGGAGAGCGACGACGACGAGACGCGCTGTCGACGTGAGTTTTGGGGGAAAATCTGGGATTTTGGGGCAATTTTTTGGGATTTTTTGGGGTGGTTTTTTTGGTATTTTTCTGGGATTTTTTTTTTGATTTTTTGGGGATTTTTTTGCGGGATTTTTCAGGGATTTTTTGGGGATTTTTTGCGGGATTTTTCGGGGTTTTTTTAGGATTTTTTTGCAGGATTTTTCAGTGATTTTTTTGGAATTTTTTAGAATTTTTTTCGAGGTTTTTTTTGGTGGTTTTTTGGGATTTTTCTGGGGTTTTTTTTGGGGATATTTTGGTGTTTTTTCAGTGATTATTTTGAATTTTGGGGGATTTTTTGGGGAGGGTTTTGGGGGATTTTTTGCGGGATTTTTCAGCGATTTTTTGGAAGTTTTTTGGATTTTTTTGGAGGGGTTTTTCAGTATTTTTTTGGATGGGTTTTTTTGGGGATTTTTTTTTTTTTGGTGATTTTTTTTGGATTTTTTGGGGGATTTTTTGAGTGGTTTTGAGTGGTTTTTTGAGGGTTTTTTTTGGGGGTGGTTTTTGCATGTTTTGGGCTGTTTTGGGGCGGTTTTTGGGGCAGTTTTTGTGTGTTTTGGGCTGTGTTTTGGGGTGATTTTTGGGCTGTTTTGGGGCGGGTTTTGGGGCTGTTTTGGGTCATTTTTGGGCTATTTTCAGGATGTTTTCACCCCATTTTGTGTCTCTCCCCCCCCTCCCCCAGCGTGTCCCCCCGAGACGTTCAAGGCCGGGCCGGGGGGGGGTCGGTGCCTGCCCTGCCCCCCCCAGAGCGAAGCCCCCCAGGGCGGGGCCCCCTCCTGCCCCTGCCGGGCCGGCTTCCTGCGGGGGCCCGGGGAGGGACCCTCGGAGCGCTGCTCGGGTGAGGACTGGGGTCTGGGGGCGTCTGGGGGGTCTGGGGGCTCTGGGGGGGTTTGGGGGATTTTAGGGGATTTTTTGGGATTTTTTTTTTTATTTTTTGGTGGGTTTTTAAGGGAATTTTTAGGCTTTTTTTGAGAATTTTTTGGTGTTTTTTGAGGATTTTTAGGGAGTATTTTGGGGGTTATTGGGGTTTTTTTTAGGGGGAATTTTTGGGGGGATTTTGGGGGGAATTTTGGGGGAATTTTAGGGAATTTTCAGGGTTTTTTTGGGGGGGAGATTGGGGAGGGGTTGGGAAGTATTTGGGGGGATTTGGGGGGGTCTGGGTGGTCTGGGGGGTCTGGGGGATTTTAGGAAATTTTTTGGGATTTTTTTGGGATTTTTTGGGATTTTTTTGGGATTTTTTTGGAATTTTTGGGGGATTTTTTTCGGATTTTTTTTTTATTTTTTGGGGATTTTTAAAGGATTTTTAGGAGGATTTGGGGGGGGGTTTAGGGGGGAGTTAGGGAATTTTTGGGGATTTTTTGGGATTTTTCGGGGGATTCTGGAGGGATTTTGGGGGGTTCAGGGGATTTGGGGGGGTTTGGGGAATTTTGGGAATTTTTGGGAATTTTTTTGGGATTTTAAGGGGGGGGTTGGGGGGTTTTTAAGGGAATTTTTAGGGGAATTTTCAGGGGCTCCAGGGTGGGAATTTGGGGGGTCCTGGGTGGGTTTTTGGGGGTCCCAGAGGGGAAATTCGGGGGGTCCCAGGTGGGAATATTTTGGGGTTCCCAGGGTGGGAATTTGGGGGGGTCCTGGGTGGGTTTTTGGGGCTCCAGGATGGGAAATCCCAGGACAGAATTTTGACCTCCCCAAGTTGACAAATCCCGGACTCGCCCCCTCCCCAATTTCCCCCCGTTGATAAACCCCAGACTAACCCCCTCCCCATTTCTCCCCCTCCCCATATTTCCCCCTCCCCAATTTGACAACCCCACCCTAACCCCCTCCCCATTTCCCCAGGGTAACAAACCCCACCCTAACCCCCTCCCCAATTTGACAAACCCCACCCTAACCCCCTCCCCAATTCCCCCATAGTAATAAACCCCATTCTAACCCCCTCCCCATATTTCCCCAGCCCCCCCTCAGTTCACAACCCCCACCCTAACCCCCTCCCCAATTCCCCCAGGGTGATAAACCCCAGCCTAACCCCCTCCCCAATTCCCCCAGGGTAACAAATCCCATTCCAGCCCCCTCCCCATATTTCCCCCCCTAAGTTGATAAATCCCGGACTAGCCCCCTCCTCAATTTGACAACCCCCATTCTAACCCCCTCCCCATATTTCCACCCCAGGATGACAACCCCCTGACTAACCCCCTCCCCATTTTTCCCCCTCCCCAATTTGACAAATCCCGGACTATCCCCCTCCCCAATTTCCCAAGGTAACAAATCCCAAACTAAAGCCCCCTCCCCATCTCCCCAGCCCCCCCCTCAGTTCACAATCCCCATTCTAACCCCCTCCCCATATTCCCAGGGTAACAAACCCCCCCCTAACCCCCTCCCCAATTTGACAAATCCCGGACTAGCCCCCTCCCCAATTTCCCAGGGTAATAAATCCCACCCTAAAGCCCCCTCCCCATTATCTCCCCAGCCCCCCCTCAGTTCACAACCCCCCACTAACCCCCTCCCCATATTCCCAGGGTAACAAACCCCCCCCTAACCCCCTCCCCAATTTGACAAACCCCGGACCAGCCCCCATCCCCATTTCCCCCTCCCCAGGATGATAAATCCTGGACTCACCCCCTCCCCATATTTCCCCCTCCCCATTTTTCCCCTTCCCAATTTGACAAACCCCCATTCTAACCCCCTCCCCATTTCCCCAGGGTCACAAGCCCCACCCTAACCCCCTCCCCATATTTCCCCCCCTAAGTTGATAAATCCCGGACTGGCCCCCTCCCCAATTTGACAAATCCTGGACGAGCCCCCTCCCCATATTCCCAGGGTAATAAATCCCAAACTAAAGCCCCCTCCCCATTATCTCCCCAGCCCCCCCTCAGTTCACAACCCCCCACTAGCCCCCTCCCCATATTCCCAGGGTAATAAATCCCACCCTAAAGCCCCCTCCCCATTATCCCCCCAGCGCCCCCCTCGGCCCCGCAGTCGCTCTCGGCCTGGGTGAACGGCTCCGGTGTCCGTCTGTCCTGGGGGCCGCCCCGGGCGGGGGGCGACCGCGGGGACCTGTTTTACTCGGTGGGGTGCCGGGCGTGCCCCCCCCCGGGCGGGGACCCCCCCCCGTGCGGCCCCTGCGGACCCCTGGCCTGGGGCAGCCCCCCCCAGGCCCTGCGGTCACTGGGGGTCAGCGTGGCCGGGCTGCGGCCGGGGGTCACCTACAGCTTCAGGGTGACGGCCCGCAGCGGGGTCAGCGCCCCCCGGGCCGGGGGCGGCGAGAGCGGAGCCCCCCCCGCGGCCGAGATCAACGTCACCGCCGGGGGAGATGGTGAGAGCAAAAAATACCTTGAAATAGCCCCAAAAATAGCCCAAAATCAGCCCAAAATTACCCAAAATCAGCCCAAAATTACCCAAAAAATAGCCTGAAAATAGCCAAAAAATATTTTAAAATTATCCTGAAAATAACTCAAAAATAGCCTGAAAATACCCCAAAAAATAGCCCAAAATAGCCCAAAAATATCCCAAAAATATCCCAAAAATAACCTAAAAATATGCTAAAAATATCCCAAAAAATATCCCAAAAATACCCCAAAAATGCCCAAAAAATCATCCCAAAATTAGCCAAAAAATAGCCAAAAAATATCCTAAAAATAGCCCAAAAGTATAACAAAAATAGCCCGAAAAATAGCCCCCAAAAGAGCCCAAAAATAGCCCAAAAATATCCTAAAAATATTCCAAAACATACCAAAAAAATCCCTAAAAATATCCCCAAAAGTATCCTAAAAATATCCAAAAAATACCCCAAAAATACCCCCCAAAACCCCCCCAAAAATCATCCCAAAAATAGCCCAAAAACAGCCCAAAAAATACCCAAAAAATAGACTGAAAATCACCCCAAAAACACCCCCCAAAGTAGCCCAAAAATATCCCAAAAATACCCTAAAACGAGCCCGAAAATAGCCCCAAAATTGCCCAGAAATAGCCCCCAAAATAGTTCAAAAATAGCCCCAAAATAGCCCCAAAATCTGCCAAAACCTCCCAAAACAACCCCCAAAAATCCCCCAAAATCCCAAAATCTCCCCAAATTCCCCAAAACCCCCAAAAAATCCCCCAAAATTCCCCCAAAAATCCCCAAAAATTCCCCCCAGACCCCAAAATCCCCCAAACCCCCAAAAAACCCCAAAGCACCCCAAAACCCCCCAAAAACCCCAAATCCCCAAAAATCCCTCAAAAAAATCCCCTTAAAAATCCCTAAAAATCCCAAAAATCCCCCCCAAAACCCCTCAAAAAATCCCAAAAAATTCCCCAAAAAATTCCCCAAACCCCCCAAACCCCCAAAACTCCCCAAAAACCCCCAAAAAATCCCAATTTTCCCCCTTTTTATCCCCCTCCCCAGTGCCGGGCCCGGTTGTGGGCGTGTCCCGGGTGGGGGCGGGGCCGGGGGGCGTGTCCCTGGCCTGGCCCAGCCCCGCCCCCGCCGTGCTCGAGTACCAGGTCGTGTTCTATCAAAAGGTGAAATTTGGGGGGAAATTTGGGGATTTTGGGGGGTCTGGGGGGGTTTGGGGGGTTTGGGGGAAAATTTGGGAAAATTGGGAAAAATTTGGGGAAAATTTGGGGGGATTTAGGGGGGATTTGGGGGGATTTTTGGGGGAAATTTGGGGAAAAAAAATGGGAAATTTGGGGAATTTTGGGGATTTTGGGGGAATTTGGGGGATTTGGGGGATTTGGGGGAAAATTGGGGAAAATTTTGGGGGGATTTGGGGGATTTTGGGGGGATTTGGGGGATTTTGGGGGGATTTTGGGGAGATTTGGGGAAAAAAATGGGAAATTTGGGGGGATTTCAGGGAATTTTGGGGATTTGGGGGAAATCAAGAAGGAATTTTGGGGGGTTTGGGGGGATTTTTGGGGAGATTTGGAGGAAAATTGGGAAAAGAATCAGGAAATTTTGGGGGGTTTGGGGCGGATTTTGGGGTTTAGTTTGGGGCTTATTTGGGGATAAATTTGGGTTTATTTTGGGATAAATTTGGGGTTTATTTTGGGATGAATTTGGGGTTTATTTTGGGATAAATTTGGGGTTTATTTTGGGATAAATTTTGGGTTTATTTTGGGATTTATTTGGCTTTATTTTGGGGTTTATTTGGCTTTATTCTGGGATTTATTTTGGGATTTTTTTGGCCTTTATTTCCGGGCAAACTCTGTATTTTCGGGGGGCCACATTTGGGATTTCGGTGCCGTATTTTGGATTTATTTGGGTATTTATTTATCCCCCAGCTGGACTCGGGCCCGGGCCCCTCGCGGGTCCTGTCGGTGCCGCAGCCCCGGGCAGAGCTCGGGGGGCTCCGGGGGGGCCTTTACGGGGTTCGGGTTCGGGCCCGGGGCCGGGGGGGCTTCGGGGACTTCGGGCCCGAGGTGACGGTCAGCGCCCCGGGGCCAGGTGAGTGTCCAAAATAACCCTAAAAATGTCAAAAAAATAGCCCCAAAAATAGCCCCAAAAATAGCCCAAAAATAGCCCAAAAATAGCAAAAAAATAGCCCAAAAATTGACCCAAAATAGCCCCAAAATAGACCCAAAAATAGCACAAAAAATAGCCAAAAAATAAACCAAAAATAGACACAAAATAGCCCCAAAAATACCCCCCCAAACCAGCCTGAAAATAGCAAAAAAATAGCCCAAAAATATCCCCAAAATACAACAAAAATATCCCCAAAAATGTCCTAAAAATGTCCCGAAAATAGACCAAAAATAGATCAAAAAATAGCCCAAAAATAGCCCAAAAATAGCAAAAAAAATAGCCCAAAAATGTCCCAAAAATACAACAAAACTACCCTTAAAAATGTCCTAAAAATGTCCCAAAAATAGGCCCAAAAATAGCCCAAAAATAGCAAAAAAATAGCAAAAAAATAGCCCGAAAATAGCCCAAAAATAGTCCAAAGATATCCTGAAAATAGCCCTAAAATAGCCCCAAAAATGTCCCGAAAACAGCAAAAAAATAGCCCCAAAAATGTCCCAAAAATAGGCCCAAAAATAGGCCAAAAATAGAAAAAAAATAGCCCAAAAATAGCCCCGAAGATGTCTCGAAAATGTCCCAAAAATAGCCCCAAAATAGCCCAAAAATAGACCAAAAATAGCCCGAAAATAACCCAAAAATAGCCCCAAAATAGACCAAAAATAGACTGAAAATAGACCCAAAAATAGACTGAAAATATACCCAAAAATGTCCCAAAAATAGCAAAAAAATAGCCCGAAAATAGACCCAAAATAGACCAAAAATAGCAAAGAAATGTCCCAAAAATAGCAAAAAAAATAGCCCCAAAATACACCGAAAATGTTCCAAAAATAGCCCCAAAAATAGACCGAAAATAGACTGAAAATAGACCCAAAATAGCCCCAAAAATAGCCCCAAAAATGTCCCAAAAATATCCCAAAAATGTCCCAAAAATATCCCTAAAAATGTTCTAAAATAGCCCGAAAATTGCCCACAAAAAGTCCTAAAAATGTCCTAAAAATAACCCAAAAATAGCCCTAAAATAGCCCTAAAATACCCAAAAATCCCACCAAAACCCCCACAAAAAAATCCCCAAAAATCCCAAAATCTCCCCAAAACCCCCCCAAATCCACAAAAAATCCACTAAATTTCCCAAAATCCCCCCAAATCTTCCCTTAATCTCCCCAAACCCCCTAAAATTTCCCCCCAAAATCCCAAATTTTCCCCAAACCCTCCCAAAATACCCCCCAAATCTCCCCCAAAATCCCCCAAACCCCCTCCAAATCCCCCCAAAATTCCCCAAAAGTCCCCAAAACCCCCAAATCCATAAAATTCACCCTAAATTCCCTCTTAAATTCCCCAAAATCTCCCCCAAATCTCCCTCAATTCCACCCAAACCCCTCAAACTCCCCCAAATTCTCCCCAAATTCCCAAAAAAATCCCAAAAAAAAATCCCCCAAAAAATCCCCAAAAAAATCCCCAAAAAATCCCCCAAAAATCCCCAAAAAAATCCCCAAAAAATCCCCCAAAAAAATCCCCAAAAAATCCCCCAAAAATCCCCAAAAAATCCCCCCAAAAAATCCCCAAAAAATCCCAAAAAATCCCAAAAAATCCCCAAAAAATCCCAAAAATTCCCAAAAAAATCCCCAAAAAATCCCCAAAAAATCCCCCCAAAAAATCCCAAAAAATCCCCAAAAAAATCCCAAAAAAATCCCCCCAAAAAATCCCCCCAAAAAATCCAAAAAAATCCCCAAAAAGTCCCCCCAAAAAATCCCAAAAAAATCTCAAAAAAATCCCCAAAAAATCCCCAAAAAATCCCAAAAAATCCCCAAAAAATCCCCAAAAAATCCCCAAAAAATCCCAAAAATTCCCAAAAAAATCCCAAAAAAATCCCCAAAAAATCCCCAAAAAATCCCCAAAAAATCCCCCCAAAAATCCCCAAAAAATCCCAAAAAAATCCCAAAAAAATCCCCCCAAAATTCCCCAAAAAATCCCTAAAAATCCCCCCAAAATTCCCAAAAAATCCCAAAAAAAATCCCCAAAAAATCCCAAAAAATCCCCAAAAAATCCCCCCAAAAAATCCAAAAAAAATCCCCCCAAAAAATCCCCAAAAAATCCCCCCAAAAAATCCCCCAAAAAAATCCCCAAAAAATCCCCCCAAAATTCCAAAAAAAATCCCCAAAAAATCCCCCCAAAATTCCCAAAAAAAATCCCAAAAAAATCCCCAAAAAGTCCCCCCAAAAAATCCCCAAAAAATCCCAAAAAATCCCCAAAAAATCCCAAAAAATCCCCAAAAAATCCCCAAAAAATCCCCAAAAAATCCCAAAAATTCCCAAAAAATCCCCCAAAAAATCCCCAAAAAATCCCCAAAAAAATCCCCAAAAAATCCCCAAATAATCCCCAAAATCCCCCCAAAAAATCCCCAAATAATCCCCAAAATCCCCTTGTTCCCCCAGAGGGCTCCCGGGGGTCTCCCGGGGGTCTCGTGGCCGGAGCCGCTGCCCTGGGGGGGCTCCTGCTGCTGCTCGGGGGGGGCCTGGCCTGGAGGAGGTGAGACTTTGGGGAAATTTGGGGGATTTTGGGGGAATTTGGGGGAATTGGGGGAATTTTGGGGGAATTTTGGGGAGAATTTGGGGAAATTTTGGAGGATTTTGGGGGGATTTCGAAGGATTTTTTTTCTGGATTTTTTGGTGGATTTGGGGGGAATTTTGGGGGGATTTTTTTTTTGTGGATTTTTTTTTGTGGATTTTTTGGGGGGAATTTTGTGGAAATTTTAGGGACGTTCGGGGGGATTTGGGGGGAATTCGGGGAAATTTGGGGGGTTTTAGGGGGGATTTTGGGGGATTTGAGATGAATTTTTATAGATTTTTGGGGGGATTTGGGGGAAATTCGGGGGAATTTGGGGGATTTGGGTGGTCTGGGGTGATTTGGGGGGACTTGGGGGGAATTTTGGGGGGATTTTGGAGGATTTTTAGTGGATTTGGGGAAATTTGGGTGGGTTTTTTTTTATTTGAGGTGGATTTGGGGGGTCTGGGGGATTTTGGAGGGATTTGGGGGGTTTTTTGTGGATTTTTTGTGGATTTTTAATGGACTTTTTTGTGGGTTTGGCAGATTTTTAATGTATTTTTATGGATTTGGGGGGATTTTTAGTGGATTTGGGGAATTTTGGGGGGGAATTTGGGGTATTTTTTTTATTTGGAGGGGATTTGGGGTGAATTTTGGGGATGTTTGAGGGATTTTTGTGGATTTTTTTTGTGGATTTTTGGTGAATTTTTATGGATTTTGGGTGGATTTTTGGGGTGGATTTTGGGTGTATTTTGGGGGATTTTTGAGGGGATTTTTTGGGGGATTTTTGGTGGATTTGGGGGGATTTTTGGGGTGGATTTGGGTCAGTTTTTGGAGGATTTTTGGGTGGATTTTGGTTGTATTTTGGGGGATTTTTGAGGAGATTTTTTGGGGATTTTTGGTGGATTTTGGGTGGATTTTTGGGGTGAATTTTTATGGATTTTGGGGTGATTTTTTTGTGGATTTTTGGGTTAATTTTTCATAGATTTGGAGGGATTTTTGAGTGATTTTTTTATGGATTTGGGTGGATTTTTTTGTTGAATTTTTGGTGGATTTGGGGTGGATTTTTGGGGGGGATTTTTGGGGGGATTTTGGGGGATTTTTGGGTGGATTTTGGGTATTTTTTTGGGGAATAATTTGATGGATTTGGGGGGATTTTTGGGTGGATCTGGGGGGGATTTTTGGGAGGGATTTTTATGGATTTTGGGGTGGATTTTTGGGTGAATTTTTTGTGGATTTAGAGGGGTTTTGGGGTGGATTTTGGGTGAATTTTGGGGTGGATTTTGGGGTGATTTTTTTGGTGGATTTGGGTTGGTTTTGGGGGATTTTTTGGGTGAATTTTTGTGGCTTTGGGGTGGATTTTTGGGGTGAATTTTTATGGATTTGGGATGGATTTTGGGGGATTTTTTTGGTGAATTTTTTGTGGATTTGGGGGATTTTTGGGGGGATTTTTGGGTGAATTTTTAATGGATTTTTGGTGGATTTTTGGGTGAATTTTTCATAGATTTGGGTGGATTTTTTTGGTGAATTTTGGGTGGATTTGGGGTGTATTTTTGGGGTGGATTTGGGTGTATTTTGGGTGTATTTTGGGTGTATTTTGGGGGTCCCCACTGTGTCCCCCCTGTCCCTCAGGTGGGGGCGGCTCCGGGCGCAGAAACATCGACGAAGCTCCGCCCCCGGGGGGCCCGGTAAGGGGGGGCCAAAATGGCCCCAAAAATGTCCCCAAATGTCCCCAAAAATGGCCCAAAAATTGTCTCGGAATGTGCCCAAAACGTCCCAAAAAATTCCCAAAAAAAGTCCTGAAAATGTCCAAAAAATGTTGAAAAATATTCGAAAGAATTTCCCAAAAATGTCCCGAAAAATGTCCAAAAAAAAGTCCCAAAAAAGTCCCAAAATATGGGAAAAAAGTCCTAAAAAAAGTCCAAAAATGTCCCTTAAAAAATCCCAAAAATGTCTCTAAAAAGTCCCAAAAATACCCCCAAAATTGTCCCAAAAAAGTCCCTAAAAATGTCCCAAAAAAGTCCCAAGAAAATTCAAAAAATATCCCCAAAAAAGTCCAAGAAACGTACCAAAAAATTCTCCAAAAGTTCCCCAAAAATGTCCCTAAAAATGTCCTTAAAATGTCCCAAAAATGTCCCTAAAAATATCCAAAAAAAGTCCCCAAATGTCTCCAAAAAAAGTCCCAAAAATTGTCTCAGAATGTGCCCAAAAGGTCCCAAAAAAATCCCAAAAGAAGTCCTAAAAATGTCCAAAAAATGTCCCAAAAATGTTGAAAAATATTCAAAATAATTTCAAAAAAATGTCACAAAAAATGTCCAAAAAAAAAGTCCCAAAAATTTCCCAAAATATGGAATAAAAGTCCCCAAAAAAGTCCAAAAATGTCCCTTAAAAAGTCCCAAAAATGTCACTAAAAATGTTCCAAAAATGTCCCAAAAATGTCACTAAAAATGTCCAAAAAAAGTCCCAAAAATATCCCCAAAATTGTCCCAAAAATATCCCCAAAAATGTCCCAAAAAAGTCCCAAGAAAATTCAAAAAAAATCCCAAAAAAAGTCCCAAAAAAAGTCCCAAAAAATCTCCAAAAACTCCAAAAAATTTTCCCCAAAACGCTCTGAAAAATCAAAAAAAAAAATCCCAAAAAAATCCAAAAAAAATCCCCAAAAAATATCAAAAAAATTCCAAAAAAATCCCAATTTTTTCCCCAAATATCCCCCCAAAAAAACCCTAAAAATATCCAAAAAAATCCAGAAAAAAAGTCCCAAAAATATCCCCAAACCGTCCCCAGGTGGGCGGCCCCAGCTCTACATCGACCCCTTGACCTACGAGGAGCCCGAGGGGGCCCTGAGGGATTTTGCCCCCGAGATCGACGTCACCTGTGTCACCATCGAGGAGGTCATCGGGGCAGGTGACCCGGGGGGGTTTGGGGAAAAATTGGGGGATTTTTGGGATTTTTTTGGATTTTTTGGGGATTTTTTTGGATTTTTTGGGGATTTTTTGGGGATTTTTTTGGGATTTTTTGGGGATTTTTTGGGGATTTTTTGGGGAATTTTTTGGGAAGTTTTGGGGATTTTTTGGGATTTTTTGGGGGATTTTTGGGGGATTTTTTGGGGATTTTTGGGGGATTTTTTGGGGATTTTTTGGGGATTTTTTGGGGGATTTTTGGGGGATTTTTTGGGGATTTTTTTGGGATTTTTTGGGGGGATTTTTTGGGAATTTTTTGGGATTTTTTTGGGATTTTTTTTGGATTTTTGGGGATTTTTTGGGGGATTTTTTGGGGATTTTTTGGGGGATTTTTTGGGGATTTTTTGGGGATTTTTTGGGGGATTTTTTTGGGATTTTTTGGGATTTTTTGGGGGATTTTTTGAGGTTTTTTTGGGAATTTTGGGGATTTTTTGGGGGATTTTGGGGGGATTTTGGGGGGATTTTTTGGGGATTTTTGGGGGATTTTTTGGGGATTTTGGGGGATTTTTTGGGAATTTTTGGGGATTTTTTTGGGATTTTTTGGGGATTTTTTTGGGATTTTTTGGGGGATTTTTTGGGGTTTTTTTGGGAATTTTGGGGATTTTTTGGGGATTTTTTGGGGATTTTTGGGGATTTTTGGGGGTTCGGGGTCTCACCTGTGTCACCATCGAGGAGCTCATCGGGGCAGGTGACCCCGGGGGGCGGGGCCTGAGTCACACCTGGGACAGGTGACCCCAGGGGATTGTGGGAAGGATTTTTTGGGGAATTTTGGGTGATTTTTGGAGGATTTTTGGGGTGGTTTTAAGGGGATTTGGGTGGGTTTGGGGTGGATTTTCAGGGATTTCAGCCCCTCACCTGCCCCAGGTGGGTTCGGCCAGGTGTGGGTGAATTTGGGGTTATTTTAATGGGATTTGGAGTGTTTTGGGATGTATTTAATGAGATTTGAGGTGATTTTAATGGGATTTTGTGTGGATTTAATGGGATTTTGGGTGTTTTTGGTGTATTTTCTCTGTGATTTCACCCCCCACCTGCCCCAGGTGAGTTTGGCCAGGTGTGGGTGGGTCCAGGTGGGTTTGAGGTGTGTTTAACGGGATTTTAATGGGATTTTCTGTGGGTTTGGGTTGGTTTTAGTGGGATTTTGTGCAGGTTTGGGGTATTTTCTCAGGGATTTTTTGGGATTTCACCTCTCCCGTGTCCCCAGGTGAGTTCGGCCAGGTGTGGGTGAATTTGGGGTTATTTTAATGGGATTTTGTGTGGTTTGGGGTGTGTTTAGTGGGATTTGGGGTGGTTTTAATGGGATTTTGGGTGGTTTTGATGTATTTTCTCTGTGATTTCACCCCCTCACCTGCCCCCAGGTGAGTTCGGCCAGGTGTGGGTGGCTTTAGGTGGATTTAGGGTGTGTTTAGTGGAATTTTAACGGGATTTGGGGTGGTTTTAGTGGGATTTTGGGTGGTTTTAAGAGGATTTTGTGCAGGTTTGATGTATTTTCTCTGTGATTTCACCCCCTCACCTGCCCCCAGGTGAGTTTGGCCAGGTGTGGGTGGCTTTAGGTGGATTTAGGGTGTGTTTAACGGGATTTTAATGGGATTTTGTGTGGTTTTGGGTTGGTTTTAGTGGGATTTTGTGCAGGTTTGGGGTATTTTCTCAGGGATTTTTTGGGATTTCACCTCTCCCGTGTCCCCAGGTGAGTTCGGCCAGGTGTGGCGCGGGCGGCTCTCCCTGCCCGGCCAGCCCGAGGCCGAGGTGGCGGTGAAGACCCTCAAGGGCGGGGCCGGGGAGGGGCAGCGCCGGGAGTTCCTGCGGGAGGCGGCGCGGATGGGGCAGTTCCGGCACCCCAACGTCCTGCGCCTGCGGGGGGTGGTCAGCGCCGGACCCCCGGCCATGATCGTCACCGAGTTCCTGCTCCACGGGGCCCTGGATGCCTTCCTCAGGGTGGGGACACTGGGGACATTGGGGGGATTGGGGACATTGGGGTCACTGGGGTGGTCACTGCCGGACCCCCGGCCATGATCGTCACCGAGTTCCTGCTCCACGGGGCCCTGGATGCCTTCCTCAGGGTGGGGACACTGGGGACACTTGGGGACATTCGGGGGATTGGGGTCATCAGGGTCATTGGGGTCATTGGGGACATTGGGGGATTGGGGACATTGGGGTCATTGGGGTCATTGGGGTCATCAGGGTCATTGGGGTCACTGGGGTGGTCAGCGCCGGACCCCCGGCCATGATCGTCACCGAGTTCCTGCTCCACGGGGCGTTGGACGCCTTCCTCAGGGTGGGGACACTGGGGACATTTGGGGACATTGGGGGATTGGGGACATTGGGGTCAATGGGGACATTGGGGTCATTGGGGACATTGTGGTCATTTGGGTCATTGGGGTCATTGGGGACGTTGGGGTCATTGGGGGGATTGAGGTCATTGGGGTCATTGGGGTCATTGGGGACATTGGGGTTACTGGGGTCATTGGGGTCATTGGGGTCATTGGGGTCAACGGGGACATTGGGGACATTGGGGACATTGTGGTCATTTGGGTCATTGGGGTCATTGGGGACATTGGGGACATTGGGGTCATTGGGGTCATTGGGTCATTTGGGGTATTGTGGTCAATGTGGTCATCATGGCCATTGGGGGTCATTGGGGTCATTGGGGTCATTATGGACATAGTGGTCATTTGGGTCAATGGGGTCATTGGAGACATTGCGGTCATTGGGAGATTGGGGTCATTGGGGACATTGGGGACCCTGTCCCCGCTCCAGCTGGTGTCCATGGTGACCCTGTGACCCCTCACTGACCCCTGGGTGTCCCCAATGTCCCCAGGGCCGTGAGGGGACCCTGTCCCCGCTCCAGCTGGTGTCCCCAATGTCCCCAATGTCCCCAATGTCCCCAATGTCCCCAGGGCCGCGAGGGGACCCTGTCCCCGCTCCAGCTGGTGTCCCCAATGTCCCCAATGTCCCCATTGTCCCCAGGGCCGGGAGGGGACCCTGTCCCCGCTCCAGCTGGTGTCCCCAATGTCCCCAATGTCCCCATTGTCCCCAGGGCCGGGAGGGGACCCTGTCCCCGCTCCAGCTGGTGTCAATGCTGTGTCCCCTCAGTGTCCCCAATGTCCCCAATGTCCCCAGGGCCGGGAGGGGACCCTGTCCCCGCTCCAGCTGGTGTCGATGCTGCGCGGGATCGCGGCCGGGATGAGTTACCTGTCCGGGGCCGGGTTCGTGCACCGGGACCTGGCGGCACGGAACATCCTGGTGGACGCTCACCTGGTCTGCAAAGTGTCCGACTTCGGCCTGTCCCGGGCGCTGCAGGGGGACAGGGACAGCGACCCCACCTACACCAGCTCCCTGGTGAGAGACCCCCGCCCGGGGGTGGGGCTTGAGGGGCTCACCTGTACCAGGTGGAGTCAGGTGGATTTAGGGGGGTTTGAGGTAATTTTGGGTGGATTTAGGGGGGTTTTGGGTGGGTTTCAGGTGACAGGGACAGCGACCCCACCTACACTAGCTCCCTGGTGAGACCCCCGGGACCCCCCAAATTGGGACTCGCCTGGCACAGGTGGAGTCAGGTGGATTTAGGGAGGTTTGGGGTCGATTTAAGGGGGTTTGGGGTGGGTTTAGGTGGGTTTGGGGTGGATTTAGGGGGGTTTTGGGTGGGTTTAGGTTGTTTTGGGGTCAGTTCAGGTGTCTCTTTGGGGTCTCACAGGTGTCTCACCTGTACCAGGTGGGTTCAGGCAGGTGTGGGTGGATTTAGGTGTTTTTTGGGGTGGGTTTATGTGGGTTTTGGGTGGATTTTGGGTGGGTTTTGGGGTCCCCTGGGTGTTTTTGGGGATCCCCTGGAGGTTTTGGGATTTCCTGGGAAATTTGGGATTTTCCAGGTGGGTTTGGGATTTCCTGGGTGTGTTTTTGGGGTCCCCCTGACCCCCTGGTGCCCCTGCCAGGGCGGGAAGATCCCGATCCGCTGGACGGCCCCCGAGGCCATCGCCTCCCGCACCTTCAGCTCGGCCAGCGACGCCTGGAGCTACGGGATCGTCATGTGGGAGGTGCTGAGCTTCGGGGAGAGACCCTACTGGGACATGTCCAACCAGGACGTGAGTGACACCCAAATCTGGGACCCCAAAAACCCCAAAAACCGCCCCGAATCCCAAAAAAACCCCAAAAAACTGCCACAAATCCCATAAAACCCACAAATCCCATAAAACCTACAAATCCCATAAAACCTACAAATTCCCCCAACTCCTCCAAATCCGGAACCCCAAAAACTGCCCGAAATCCCCAAAATTGCCCCCAAACCCCGAAAAATGCCCCAGATTCCCCAAAAACCCCAAAATCTGTGATCCCAAAAACTGCCCCAAAATCCCCCAAATCCTCCTCACCTGTCCCTCACCTGTGGGTGTTTTTGGGGTGGATTTAGATGGTTTTTTGGGGTCTCACCTGTCCCTCACCTGTCGCCCCTCACCTGTCCTCCCTCACCTGTCCAGGTGATCAATGCCATCGAGCAGGATTCCCTCACCTGTCCCTCACCTGTCCCCACTCACACCTGTCCAGGTGATCAATGCCATCGAGCAGGATTATCTCACCTGTCCCTCACCTGTCCCTCACGTGTCTCTCACCTGTCATTCACCTGTGGGTGTTTTTGGGGTGGATTTAGATGAGTTTTTGGGGTCTCACCTGTCCCTCACCTGTCCCAGGTGATCAACGCCATCGAACAGGATTACCGGCTGCCGCCGCCCCCCCGGTGCCCACCTGCCCTGCACCACCTGATGCTGCAGTGTTGGCTCCGCCCCCGCCACGCCCGCCCCACCTTCCCCCACATCGTGCGCGCCCTGGACCACCTGATCCGGCGGCCCGAGAGGCTCCGCCCCCCGCCCGGGGACACGCCCAGGTGAGACACCTGAGGGGCGGGGCTGACACACCTGAGGGGCGGGGCTGACACACCTGGGCGTGGGGTTGTTTTAATATGGCAGCCTGAGAGGCTCCGCCCCCCGCCCGGGGACACGCCCAGGTGAAAGGGGCGGGGCTAACACACCTGAGAGGGTGGGGCTGATGCACCTGGGCAGGCTAACACACCTGGGGGCGGGGTTAACACACCTGAGAGGGCGGGGCAAACACACCTGGCGGGGCGGGGCCTCAGGATACCTTGGAGACCTCCCACAGGTGAGCTGGGGGCGGGGCCAACACACCTGGAGGGGTGGGACAAACACACCTGAATTAATTGGGGGGAGGTCCCAGCACACCTGAATTAATTGGGGAGGGGTCCCCAAAACTGACCCCGCCCCTCTCTCTGTCCCCACAGCTCCACCCTCACCTGTCCGGAGCAGCGAGACCCTCCTGGCCACGCCCCTCTCACAGGCCACGCCCCCCGCTCTGACTCCGCCCCCTCGGTGGGGGCGTGGCCGCGGGGGGTGGGCGGGTACCAGGAACCTTTCGGGAGCGATGACGTCACCGGGATGGAGCTGCTGCCGCACCTGAGCCGAGAGTGAGGGGGGGTCACCTGGGGGGGGTCACCTGGGGGGGTCACTTGGGGGGTCACCTGGGGTCACCTGGAAGTCACCTGGGGGTCACCTGGGGTCACCTGGGGGGGTCACTTGGGGGGTCACCTGGGGGTCACCTGGGGTCACCTGGGGGTCACAGGGACCCCCCGGTGATATCTGTCCCCCCCCCAGGGAGCTCCTGCGGATCCTGGAGGGCGCCCAGAGCCCCCCCAAAGGGGATCCCCAGTGCTGACCCCGCCCCCGGACACGCCCAGAGCAAGATGGCCGCCAGGGATCGGCGCTGAGGGACGCGGCTGGATGGGGGAGCAACATAGCGGCTGGGACAAGATGGCTGCCTATCCAATATGGCTGCCAGGACAATATGGTTCCAATTTCAATATGGCTGCCAGAACAATATGGCTCCCCATCCAATATGGCGGACATTTATAAATGGCTGGATATCCAATATGGCAGCCAGGACAATATGGCTGCCGGGACAATATGGCTGCTGGGACAATATGGCTGCCAATCCAATATGGCTTCCCATCCAATATGGCAGCCAGGACAATATGGCTTCCAGGACAATATGGCTGCCAATCCAATATGGCCGCCAATCCAATATGGCCACCAGGACAATTTGGCTCCACCCACCAATGACCCAGATGGGGGCAATCTCAGGGGCGGAACCTGCGGGGGCGTGGCCACGATTGGGTGTGGCCAATCATGAGTTGGTGATGTCGATGTGGGTGTGGTCACCAATGGGCGTGGCCGCCTCGGTGCTTTTATTGTCCCCAATTCTGTGTCACAGCCAATAAACGTGTTTTATGCAAATGAGGGGGCGTGGCCGTCCCCAGTGTGTCCCCAAGGTCCCCTTTGCTGGCCCCGCCCACTCCAATTCTGACCCCGCCCACCCCAATCCTGACCCCACCCCAAATTCTGGCCCCGCCCACCCCAAAAAATGGCCACGCCCACCCCAAACTGGTACAAACAGGTGTTTATTGAGGGGGCGGGGCCAGGTGTCAATCATGCACAAAGGGGGCGGGGCCTCGCCCGGGAGGGGCGGGGCTTATTGCTCGCACAGTGTGGGGGTCGTACAAAAGGGGCGTGGCTTTAAGGGGGCGTGGTCAGGGAAAGGGGGCGTGGCTTGTGGGGGGGCTCGGGTCCCCACGTGCCCCAGGGGGGAATTTGGGGGATTTTTGGGGGGTTTTTGGGGGGATTTTGGGGGTTTTTGGGGTTCCCCCAGGGGGGTCTCGGGGCAGGATTTTGGGGGGAATTTTTGGGGGTTTTTGGAGGGATTTTTGGGGGATTTTTCCCAGAATTTTTCAGGTTTTTTCCTGGATTTTTGGGAGCTTTTTTCCAGGATTTTTTGGGTTTTTATCTGGGAATTTTTTTCGGGATTTTTGTGGGGTTTTTTTCCCCAGAACTTTTCGATTTTTTCTGGGATTTTTTTTTTGATTTTCCCAGGATTTTTTCAAGGATTATTTTTTTGGTTTTTTTCCTGGATTTTTATGGGTTTTTCCCAGATTTTTTTGTGGGGATTTTTTTTTTCCAGGATTTTTCTGGGATTTTTTTTTCCTGGATTTTTTTTTTCGTCTTTTTCCCAGATTTTTTTGGGGGGATTTTTTTCCAGGAATTTTTGTTGTTCTTGTTGTTGTTGTTTTCAGGAATTTTTGGGGCAATTTTGGGATTTTTTGGGGAAAAATTTTCGGGTTTTCTACTTGGGGATTTTTTGGGAAAATTTCAGGGATTTTTTGGGGATAATTTGGGGATTTTTGGGGAGGTTTTTGGGATTTTTGGGGAGTTTTTTTGGGGTCCCCCCCGGGTGGTCTCAGTGCAGGTTTTCATTCAGGAGGTGAAAGGTCACGCCGAGGTCAAAGGTCACAGCTCCGAGGTCCTTGGGCGGGGTCAAAGGTCACCGGGGGGCGTTCCCGGGGGTGGGGGAGGGGTCCCGGGGGGTGGGGGAGGGGTCCCGGGGGGTGGGGGAGGGGTCCCGGGGGGCTCCTCCACCTCGTGCAGCGACGGCTCCCGGTACAGCGCCACTGTGGGGGAGGGGCGGGGTCACCCAGGGGTCACCCGGGGGTCACCCAAAGGTCACCGGGGGGCTCCGGCCCCGCCCACAAGTGGGGGAGGGGAGGGAGCCCCGAAGTCATAAAAAATTTCTAAAAATTCAGGCAAAATTTGCCCAAAATTTGTCCAAAATTCACCCAAAATTGACTCAGAATTCACCCAAAATTCAACAAAAATTCAACCGAAACTTGACCAAAATTCGACAAAAAAAATCAACAAAAATTCAAGAAAATTTTGACAAAAAATTCAGCAAAAATTCGCCCAAAATTCACAAAAAATTCAACAAAAATTCACCCAAAATTGACCCCAAATTTGCCCAAAAGTCAAACAAAATTCACCCCAAAAATTTGAAGGTTCCCGCCCCAAATTTTTTTGGGTCCCAAACCCCAAATTTCAGGTCCCAAACCCCAAATTTCGGGGTCCCAACCCCATATTTTGGGTTCCAGATCCCAAATTTCTCACCTTTTATCAACTGTGTCCTTGAGGTCTTGTCACCCCCAGCCCCAACCCCAATTCCAAATGGGATTTTTGGGTTCCAAACCCCAAATTTTGAGTTCCGAACCCCAAATTTTTGGGATTTTTGCGTCCCAACTCCCAAATTTTGGGGAGTTTTTGGGATTTTTGGGTATTTTCTCGCACCCTCGAGCAGCTGGGGCAGGAAATGGGTGATGACCTTGTCCTTGTGGTCACCCCCAGCCCATCCCCTTCCTCAATTTCAAATTCAAATGGGATTTTTGGGTTCTGAACCCAAATTTTGGGGGATTTTTGGGTTCTAAACCCCAAATTTTGGTGTCCCAACCCCAAATTTTTTACCTTTTATGAACTGTTGCCTTGTCCTTGTGGTCACTCCCATCCCCAAACCCAAACCCAAACTTGGAGGGATTTTAATGTTCCCGAACCCCAAATTTTTGGGTATTTTTGTGTCCCAAACCCCAAATTTCGGGGGATTTTTTTTTGAATTTTTGGATTTTGGGTATTTTCTCTCACCCTCGAGCAGCTGAGGCAGGAAATGAGCCGCCCCTTGTCCTCGTGGTCACCCCCAGCCCCAAACCCAAACCCAAACCCAAACCTGGGGTGATTTTTGGGTTCCGAACCCCAAATTTTTGGGTATTTTTTGTGTCCCAAACCTCAAATTTCGGGGGATTTTTTTGGGAATTTTTGGATTTTGGGATTTTTCTCTCACCCTCGAGCAGCTGGGGCAGGAAATGGGTGATGACCTTGTCTTTGTGGTCACCCCCAGCCCATCCCCTTCCCCAATTTCAATTCCGATGGCGATTTTTGGGTTCCGAACCCCAAATTTTGGGTATTTTTGTGTCCCAACCCCCAAATTTTTGGGATTTCTCTCACCCTCGAGCAGCTGAGGCAGGAAATGGGTGATGACCTTGTCCTTGTGGTCACTCCCATCCCCAGCCCCAAACCCAAACCCAAACCTGGGGAAACTTTTGTGTCCCAAACCCCAAATTTTTGGGGATTTTTGCGTCCCAAGCCCCAAATTTCGGGGGATTTTTTTGGGAATTTTTGGATTTTGGGATTTTTCTCTCACCCTCGAGCAGCTGAGGCAGGAAGTGCGCGGCCGCCTTGTCCTTCCTGACGCGGGGCCCGGCCATGGGCCGCCCGTGCCGGTCCAGCCCCAGGTACCAGGCGCGGCCCGAGCGGCGCTGCCGGTACAAGGCCGAGGCGTAGAGCACGTGGTAGTTCTCGAAGACGCACTCCTTGAAACGGCACTCGGGGGTGAAATGGACCTGGAAATACCTGGGGTTACCTGGGAGCACCTGGGGCACACCTGAGATACACCTGAGATACACCTGAGTACACCTGGATACACCTGGATACACCTGGATAGACCTGGATACACCCAGGGCACTCCTTGAAACGGCACTCGGGGGTGAAGTGCACCTGGAACACACCTGGGGTTACCTGAGAGCACCTGGGGCACACCTGAGATACACCTGAGATACACCTGAGATACACCTGAGTACACCTGGATACACCTGGATACACCTGGATAGACCTGGATACACCCAGGGCACTCCTTGAAACGGCACTCGGGGGTGAAGTGCACCTGGAACACACCTGGGGTTACCTGGGAGCACCTGGAGTTACCTGAGATACACCTGAGATATACCTGAGTACACCTGGATACACCTGGGGGCACCTGGATAAACCTGGACCCACCCAGAGACACCCAGGGCACTCCTTGAAACGGCACTCGGGGGTGAAGTGCACCTGGGGAGACACCTGGAGTTACCTGGGAGCACCTGGGACACACCTGGATAGACCTGGATACACCTGGGAGCACCTGGGGATAGCTGGGGTACACCTGGATACACCCAGGGCACTCCTTGAAACGGCACTCGGGGGTGAAATGGACCTGAGGGGACACCTGGAGTTACCTGGGGGTACACCTGAGTACACCTGAGTACACCTGGGGGCACCTGGAGTTTACTGGAGTTAACTGGGATACACCTGGATACACCTGAGGATAGCTGGGTTACACCTGGGCACACCTGGATAGACCTGGACTTACCTGGGACACACCTGGATAGACCTGGGCACACCTGGGTTATACCTGGATACACCTGGGGGACACCTGGGGTTACCTGGAGTTATCTGAGAGCACCTGGATACACCTGAGACACACCTGGATAAACCTGGGATACACCTGGATACACCTGAGACACATCTGGGGACACCCGGGACACACCTGGGGATTCTTTGGAAGGTCCCAGGGTGAAGTTTGGGGCAAATTTCAGGATTTTTTGGGGTTTTGGGGAGCGAAAATTTCAGGACTTTTTGGGTTATTTTGGGGCAGATTTTGGGGCGGATTTTGGGGATTTTTGGGGTGAAATTTGGGTTATTTCGGGGTGAATTTGGGGGATTTTGGGGCACTCACGGAGGCGTAGACGACGCCGGCCCCGTTCATGGCCACGTAACGCCCGGCCCGGGTGCCCTGGATGGCGACGACGCGGAGCCCGACCGGGATCAGGTTAAACAGCGCTGGGGGGGCACGAGAAACCAGTATGGACCAGTATGGACCAGTATGGACCAGTATAAAACTGGTATAAACCAGTATAAACCTGTATAAACCGGTATGGACCAGTATGGACCAGTATAAACCAGTATGGACCAGTATGAACCAGTATGGACCAGTATAGACCAGTATAAACCAGTATAAACCAGTATAAACCGGTATAAACCAGTATGGACCAGTATGGACCAGTATGGACCAGTACAAACCTAAGCACCGCCTCCCCCAGTTGAGCCACGCCCACTCACCTCCAGGCCACACCCCCTTTCATCGTGGCTCCACCCACTCATTGGGCCACGCCCACTCAATTAAATATAATTACTCATACTAAGCCACGCCCCTTTCACATGCCACTCCCACTCCCAGGCACAACCCACCCATCCCAGGCCCCGCCCACTCACTGCCAGGCCCCTCCTCCTCCCAGGTCCCGTCCAATCGCCCGTCGGGTCCCGCCCCAAGCCCCACCCACTCACTGCCAGGCCCCACCCACTCTTCCCAGGCCCCGCCCCAGGCCCCGCCCCCTTTCCCAGGCCCCGCCCACTCACTGCCGGGCCCCACCTCCTCCCAGGTCCCGTCCAATCGCCCGTCGGGTCCCGCCCCAGCCCCCGCCCACTCCTCACAGGCCCCGCCCACTCACTGCCAGGCCCCGCCCAGTCCTCACAGGCCCCGCCCACTCACTGCCAGGCCCCGCCTCCTCCCAGGTCCCGTCCAATCGCCCGTCGGGTCCCGCCCCAGGCCCCGCCCACTCCTCACAGGCCCCGCCCACTCCTCACAGGCCACGCCCACTCACTGCCGGGCCCCGCCTCCTCCCAGGCCCCGCCCACTCACTGCCGGGCCCCGCCTCCTCCCAGGCCCCGCCCACTCACTGCCGGGCCCCGCCTCCTCCCAGGCCCCGCCCACTCACTGCCGGGCCCCGCCTCCTCCCAGGCCCCGCCCACTCACTGCCGGGCCCCGCCTCCTCCCAGGCCCCGCCCACTCACTGCCGGGCCCCGCCTCCTCCCAGGTCCCGTCCAATCGCCCGTCGGGTCCCATGTGCAGGAAGTGCCCGTGACCCCCCCGGAGCCGCGCGATGGCCCCGCGGAGCTGCGGTTCTGGGGGGCCAAAAATGACCCAAATTAGCCCAAAATCAGCCCAAAATCAGCCCAAAATTACCAAAAAAATCAGCCCAAAAATCAGCCCAAAATTACCCAAAATCACCCTGAAAATAGCCAAAAAAATCACACCAGAAATCCCAATAAACCACCCCAAAACCACCCCAAATAACCACAAAAATCACACCAGAAATCGCCCAAAATCACCCCAAAATCAGCCCAAAAATCAGCCCCAAATCATCTCAAAACCATCCAAAATCAGCCCAAAAATCACACCAGAAATCACCCGAAATCAGCCCAAGAAAACCCTCCAAAATTACCCCGAAACCACCAAAAAACAACCCCAAAATCGGCCCAAAACCGCCCGAAATTCAGCCCAAAAATCACCCGAAAAATCAGGCCCAAATGACCCAAAATCTGCCCAAAAAGTCACCCCAAAATCAGCCCAAAATCAGCCCAAAATCAGCCCAAAAACCACCAAAAAACCCCTGAAATAACCCCAAATCTGGCGCCCGAAAATCCCCCAAAATCCCCCCAAATCCCCCCAAAACCACCCCAAACCTCCCCTAAATAACCCCAAATCCATCCCAAATTCTCTGTAAATCCCAAATCACCTTTAAACCCACCCAGGACCCCCCTAAACCTCCCCAAATCCTCCCCAGGACCCCCCAAACTCTCCCCAAAATCCCCCCCAGGAACCCTTAAACCCCCCAAATCCCTCTCAGGACCCCCCAAACTTCCCCTAAATAACCTCAAATCCCCCCCAAATCTCCCCCAATTTTTTTCCAGGACCCCCCAAATCCCCCCAGGACCCCCCAAATCCCCCCCAGGACTCCCTAAATCCCCCCCAGGACCCCCCAAACTCCCCCCAGGACCCCCCAGGACCCCCCAAATCCCCCCAGGACCCCCCAGACTCGCCCCAGGACCCCCCAAACTGCCCCCAAACCATCTCACATCCTCCCCAAACTCCTCAAATCCCCCCAGGACCCCCCAGGACCCCCCAAATCCCCCTCCCCACGTTACCGGGCGGTTTTTCCCGGGGTCTCCTCCTCCTCCCGCAGCCCCTGACTTTGGCCACGAGCCCCCGGCTCCCCCCAGGACCCCCCAAACGCCCCCCAGGACCCCCCAAACTCCTCCCAGGACGCCCAAACCCCCCCAGGACCCCCCATGACCCCCCAAATCCCCCCCAGGACCCCCCCAGGACCCCCCAAACTCCCCCCAGGACCCCCCAAACTCCCCCCATGACCCCCCAAATCCCCCCCAGGACCCCCCAAACTCCCCCAAACTCCCCCCAGGACCCCCCAAACGTTACCGGGCGGTTTTTCCCGGGGTCTCCTCCTCCTCCCGCAGCCCCTCACTTTGGCCACGAGCCCCCGGAGCTGCTGTTGGCAGAGCGAGGGGGGGCGGGGGGCGCCGGGGGCGCGCGCGGGGCCGGGGGCGCGCGGGGGGGGCGCGTCCTTTCCCCCCCGCCGCTGCCGGATCAGGGAACTCGCCAGGGCCGCCATGGCCGCAAAAATTCAATTTTTTTGGGGGTTTTTTGGAGGGTTTTTGGGGGGGTTTGGGGTGGGAATTTATAGAGGAGGGTTTGAGGATTTTTTTAGGATTTTTTTGGGATTTTTTTGGGATTTTTTAAAGGAGTTTTTGGGATTTTTTGGAGATTTTTTTTTTTTTTGTTTTTCTTGGGGTCTTTTTGGGATTTTTTGGGGGGGAGTTTGGGGTGGGTATGGGGGGTTTTGGGGTGGGAATTTATAGAGGAGGGTGAAAGGAGTTTTTGGGGATTTTTTGGGATTTTTGGGGGTTTTTTTGGGATTTTTTTAGGGTTTTTTAATTATTATTTTTTGGGGATTTTTGGGGATTTTTTGGGGGGAGTTTTGGGGGATTTTGGAGGGGATTTTTGGGGAATTTTGGGGGATTCGTGATGCGAATTGATGGAGGAGGGTGAAAGGATTTTTGGGGATTTTTTGGGGGATTTTTTGTGGATTTTTTGAGGATTTTTTGGGATTTTTTTGAGGATTTTTTTGGATTTTTTTGGGACTTTTTGGGGATTTTTTTGGGGGGCTTTTTTTTAGGAGTTTTTGGAATTTGGGCGATTGTTTTGAGGAATTTTTTGGGGGATTTTTTTGAGGGGTTTAAAGGTTTTTTGGGGACTTTTTGGGGTATTTTTGGGGAATTTTTGGGGGAATTTTTGGGGGATTAGTGGAGGGCGTGATTGAGGGATTTTTGGAGATTTTTGGGAGATTTTTGGGGATTTTTTTTTTTTTTGATTTTTCAGGGAAAATTTGGGGATTTTTTGGGTGTTTTTTTGGAGGGATTTTCGGGGAATTTTTTTTGGGATTTTTTTTTGGGATTTTCGGGGGATTTTTAATGGATTTTTAAAGGATTTTTCAGAGACTTTTGGTGAATTTATTTATTAATATTTTATAGAATTTTTGAGGGGATTTTTTGGGGGATTTTTTTGGGGGATTTTTTTGGGGATTTTTTGGGCAGAGTCGGAAAAAATTAAATTAAATTTTGGGGGAAATTTTTGGGAGGATTTTTTGGGGGTTTCGGGAAGTTTTGGGGAATTTCAGGGGTTTGGGGGAAGTTTTTGGGGTTCAATGGGATTATTTTTGGTTTTGGAGGGAAATTTGGGAGAATTTAAGGATTTGGGGAGATTTTGGGGATTTTGGGGGATTTTTGGGGGATTTTTGGGGGTCACAGGTGGTTTGGGGTGGGGCTTGAGGAAATTTGGGGAAAATTTGAGAGAAATTGGGAAAAAATTGGGGAAATTTAAGGCAAAATTTGGGGGAAAATTGCGAAAATTGTGGGGAAAATTTGCAAAAAAATGGGGAAAACTTCAGGAAAATTTGGGAAAAAAAATTGAGAAAAGTTTGGGAAAATTTGGGAGAAATTCAGGGAAAACTGGAAAAACTTTAGGGAAAATTGGAAGAAAATTTGGGGAAAATTGGAGGAAAAATTACGGGAAAAATTCGGGAAAATTTGGGAAAATTGAGAAAAAATTGAGAAAAATTTGGAGGAAATTCAGAGAAAATTTGCAAAGATTTTGGGGAAAATTGGGGATTTTTTGGAGAAATTTGGGGAAAATTTGCAAAAAATTTGGGAAAATTGGGAAAAAAATTGAGAAAAAAATTGTGAAAAAATTGGGGAAAATTTGGGGGAAATTGAGGACTTTTTTGGGGAAATTCAGGGATTTTGGGGAAAAATTAGGGGGAAAATTGGAAAAAATTCGGGAAAATTGAGAAAAAGTTGAGGAACAATTTGGGGAAAATTCAGGGAAATTTAGGGTAAAATTCGCAAAAAATTGGGGATTTTTTGGGGACCAATTTGGGGATTTTTGGGTTTTTTTGGGGGGAGGAATTTAAAGATTTTCGGGGAAAATTTTGCAAAAAAATTGGGGAAAAATTTGGGGAAAATTTGGGGGTTTTGGGAGAAAATTCCGGGATTTGGGGGTGATGGGGGAGGGGTCGCGCCCGCGCCTCGCGGAGGGAAAATCACGTGCCCCGCGCGGTGGGGGAGGGGCGGGGCCGGGTGGGGGAGGGGCCGCGGTTGGGAATTTTTTCCCACCCCTCCCCCCTCCCTCCCTCCCTTTTTCTTATCCCCCTCCCCCAAAAAAAAAAAAAAAAAAAAAAATCCCCCCCAAATTTTTTTGGGGTGGGGGAGGGGCGGGGTGGGGGGTGGGGGAGGGGATCGCGCGCGGGGTGGGGGAGGGGATTTTTGGGGGGGGATTTTTTGGGGATTTTTTTTCCCGCGGTTTTTTTTGGGGGGGGGGGTGGGGGAGGGGCGGGGAGGGTCCGGCTCGCGGGGGGTGGGGGAGGGGCGGCCCCGGTGGTCGCGGCGGGTGGGGGAGGGGCGGGGGGCGCGCGGCCGCCGAGCGGGTCCCGGAATGGCGGGGGGTGGGGGAGGGGAAGCTCCGCCTTTGGGGGGGGGGGGAGGGGATTTGGGGGGGTGGGGGAGGGGCGGCGCAGGCGCCCTGCGGGGGTGGGGGGAGGGGCGTGGGCAGGCCCCGCCCACACGTTTTTTTCCCACGCACGTCCCCACGCCGCCCCTCCCCCACCCCGCCCCTCCCCCACCCAGGAGCCACTTCCGGCCGGATTGGACCAGGAAAAACCAGTAAAAACCAGTAAAAATCAGTAAAAACCAGTATGGATAAGTAAAAACCAGTAAAAAACCTGTACAGACCAGTTTGTACCAGTAAAAACCAGTATGGACCAGTAAAAACCAGTAAAAGCCAGTACAGACCACTGTGGACCAGTTTGGAGCAGTAAAAACCAGTATAAACCAGTACCAGTTTGTTCCCAGTCCCTCCCAGTCCACCCCAGTTTGCTCCAATTCCATCCCAGTTCATTCCCAATTCTGGCCCAGTTTCCTCCCAGTTTATTCCCAGTTCCATCCCAGTTTGTTTATCCCAGTCCCTCCCAGTCCCTTCCAGTCCCTCCCAGTCCATCCCAGTTCATTCCCAGTCCACCCCAGTCCTTCCCAGTTTGTTCCACTTCCATCCCAGTTCATTCCCAGTTTATCCCAGTCCATCCCAATTCCCTCCAGTAACTCCCAGTTTGTTCTCAGTCCCCTCCCAGTCTATCCCAGTAACTCCCAGTCCATTCCCAGTTT